>NC_138202.1:5414347-5514347 GCF_964194415.1 Vipera berus
GGAGAAACTTCCTGACAGCCAGAACAATTAACCAGTGGAACTCCTTGCCTCCAGAAGTTGTGAATGCTCCAACACTGGAAGTTTTTAAGAAGAGACTGGACAGCCATTTGTCTGAATTGGTATAGGGTTTCCTGCCTGAGCAGGGGGTTGGACTAGATGACCTCCAAGGTGCCTTCCAACTACTACTTCTTCTTCTTCTTCTTCTTCTTCTTCTTCTTCTTCTTCTTCTTCTTCTTCTTCTTCTTCTTCTTCTTCTTCTTCTTCTTCTTCTTCTTCTTCTTCTTATTATTATTATTATTATTATTATTATTATTATTATTATTATTATTATTATTATTATTATTATTATTATTTTCCCAGAGGGCTTATTATGGTCATTATTCTTACTGGCCAACATTCTTTGCCACGCTTCCTTTCCCCGGCCGCGTCTTACCTTCAGCTTGTCCAGGTAGCTCTGCTCCTGGCTCCACGCATCCTGAAACTTCACCATGTCAGGCGCCCCTTTGTAAAACTCCACCAGCAGCATCTGGAAGCCGGTGAGAAAACAGTTAGTGGAAGATAAAGGACACGGTGACCTGCCCTCGCTAGGCGAGTGGCGGGCAGTCCTCGGCTTAACAACCGCTCAGAGTTCCAACAGGCCTCCCCACTGCTACTTGTGACCTGGTTTCGAAGCTCTGGCAGCCACCCATCACCCCCATCCCTGCAGCTATGGGATCGAATCCTGGGCACATGGCAACTGGCCCACATTGGCCGGCATTTGCAACGTCCCATAGTCACGTGACCGTAATTTAGGCTTGTTGAGGGGGGGGGCGTGTTTGCTAAAAAGCGGCATTGACTTCCAGCTTACGATGAAAAAGACACCCATTGGGTAGAATGATTCACTTAACGACCGTCACAAAAAAAGGTAACATTGGGCAGGTTGACATGGTGAGCCACTTAAGGACCAACATGAGTGGGGAATTCTGGAAGTTGAAGTCCCAGATCTTAAAAGTGGCCAAGCTTGAGAAATCCACGGGGGCCGGCAGTCCTTATAAGATGTGTCACTCACTCTCTCTCTCTCTCTCTCTCTCTCTCTCTCTCTCTCTCTCTCTCACACACACACACACACACACACACACACCTGTAAATTTAATTTCTGTGACCCCATGACCTTTTTTTCCATCAGAACCCTGATGTGCTTGGGTCATGGTGCCACCGAAGGGCCCTGCTGTTAAGACAACTCGGAGAAACAGGGTACCATTTCGTGGAGCAGGTCGTTGGTTAAGAATCCATCCTGGATGTAGGTGACTTCAACCTCCATGGGGATGCCGTAATCATAAGGTCTTTGCTAGGAAAGGAAAAAGGAGAAGGGAGGGAGGGAGGGAGCAATAAGAAAGAAAGAAAGAGAAAAAGAAAGAAAGAAAGAAAAGAAAGAAAGAAAGAAAGAAAGAAAGGAAAGAGAAAGAAAGAAAGAAAGAAAGAAAGAAAGAAAGAAAGAAAGAAAGAAAGAAAGAAAGAAAGAAAGAGAAAGAAAGAAGGAAGGAAGGAAGGAAGGAAGGAAGGAAGGAAGGAAGGAAGAAAGAAAGAAAGAAAGAAAGAAAGAAAGAAAGAAAGAAAGAAAGAAAGAAAGAAAGAAAGAAAGAAAGGAAGTGAGGGAGGAAAGAAAGGAAGGAAGGAAGGAAGGAAGGAAGGAAGGAAGGAAGGAAGGAGAGAAAGAAAGAAAGAAAGGGAGGGAGGGAGGAAAGAAAGAAAGAAAAAGGAAGAAAGAAAGAAACACAAAAGAAAGAGAAAGAAAGAGAAAGAAAGAAAGAAAGAAAGAAAAAGAAGAAAGAAAGAAAGAAAGAAAGAAAGAAAGAAATAAAGAAGAAAAGAGAGAGAGAAAGAAAGAAAGAAAGAAAGGGAGGGAGGGAGGGAGGAAAGAGAAAGAAAAAGAAAGAAAGAAAAGAAAGAAAAATGAAAGAAAGAAGAAAGAAAGAAAGAAAGAAAGAAAGAAAGAAAGAAAGAAAGAAAGAAAGAAAGAAAGAAAGAAAGAAAGAAAAAAAAAAGGAAGGAAGGAAGGAAGGAAGGAAGGAAGGAAGGAAGGAAGGAAGGAAGGAAGGAAATTTTGAGTCTGTCTTTAGGCATGTGCACACAATCAAAATTATCCGGAAGAAGACTGGAGCCCTGGCTGTGCAAACAACCCTTCTCTGTTTTCATTGATTATTTCTTTTATTCATTAAATAGATGCATATGGCTGCCGAACTCACCCACAGTGAACCTGGCAGGCCGACCACCTTAAAAACCCACGCTATCAAACGTCCAGGAATCCAAAACCCTCTTAAAAGGTAGTCCTCGACTTAACAACCACGAGGAGGACCAGAACGTCTGTTGCTTGGGCTCGCGAAATGAGTCACACCCCATTTTACGACCATTTTGCCGCCGTCTTTAAGCAAATCCAGGCGTCCCGCATTGACGCCGCTCGTCAGAAAGCCTCGGATAAGGTTCCCCAAGGGCCCCGGGACACCCCAAGGGTCCCAAATGCACGCCAGCACTCAAATCCCGACTTTGTGACCGCGGGGACATTGCGATGGTCCTAAGGGCGAGCACCAAGCCACGGACCCTCTTTTCCCAGTGCTGTTGTAACTTCAAATGGTCTTTAAAGGCATGGTCGTAAGGCGAGGACCACCCGTGTTTGAGAAAGCAACCTGGCTCATTTCCAGTTAGTACATAACCCAAAAGAAAAACATGCCATTCTTGCTTGGAAATGAACTCTAGGAGAAGCGTCGATCGCACAACGTCACAAGGTAGATCAACTCTGATGTTAAACGAGGTAGCACCGGTAGTCCTCGACTTACGACCCTTCATTTAGAGACCGTTCTAAGTTACAACCGCACGGGGAAAAAAGGGACTTAGGACCGCTTTTCACACTTACGATCGTTGCAGCATCCTCCGTGGTCACGTGTTCAAAATTCAGACGCTTGGCAACTGACTCGCATTTCTGACGGTCGCAGCGTCCCGCGGGGGGAGGGGGGTCACGTGATCCCCTTTTGCGACCTTCTGACAAGCAAAGCCCACGGGGAAGGCAAATTCACTTAACGACCGTGTGACTAACTTAACAACTGCAGTGATTCCCTTAACCACTAAACTCACTTAACAAATGTCTTGTTTAGCAACGGAAATTTTGGGCTCCTGACCACCAAGGGAAGTTTTATCGGCGCCAAAGCATTATTATCTGGCAGCTGGAAACTTCTCTGTGGTTCAAAGTTGCATCCACTCTTAACTAAACTTAGATAATCCCCCATTGCACACTCAGACCTGGTTAGGTCTGCTAACATCTTAACCCTCTGGGAATCCAGCAGCATTGCTTAGGGGCCTGGTCTGAGGTGACCCCGTGACTCTGAACGAGACCGCCTGCTATTATCCCTCGTTTTGAGCCCTAAAAGCCAGCTTTGTGCTTAGTTTTAAGGGGCCAGGAGCAAAGCCTCCAATCTGAAAGCCACCTGTATCGCAGAATCGTAGAATCATAGTTTGATAGAATGATAGAATCGTAGAATGGCAGAATCGTAGAGTCATAGAATCAGTCATAGAGTCATAAAATGGTAGAATGACAGAGTCATAGAATGATAAAATCAGAATCACAGTCATAGAATCAGTCAAAATGATAAGTCATAGAATCACATATTCATAGTATTATAGAATCATAGAGTCAGAATGATAGAAAGATAGAATCATAGTCATAGAATCGTAGAATCATAGAATCATAGTCATAGAATCATACTGTAGAGTCATGATTCATGGAATCATAGAATCATAGTCAAAGAAACATAGAGCCATAGAATCGTCATAAAATGATAGAATCATAGAGTCTAGAATCATAGTCATAAAATCATGGAATCATAGAATCATAGTCATAAAATCATGGAATCATAGAATCATAGTCATAGAATCATAGAGTGATAGAATCATAGAATGATAGTCAGAATGATAGAATGACAGAATCATAGATTCATAGTCAAAATCATAGCCACAGAATCATAGATTCATAGAATCACAGTCATAGAATGATAGAATGATAGTCAGAATGATGGAATGACAAAATCATAGATTTCTAGAATCAGTCAAAATCATAAGCATAGAATCATAGATTCTATATACATAGAATGAAGGCTATTGCTAAGCACATTGATTTGTGCTTCTTAGATTGTAAGACGCCCTGAGTCTTCGGAGAAGGGCGGGATATAAATGGGATTAAAATAAAAAAAATTCAGCCTATATAAATGGGATTAAAATAAAAAAATTCATAGAATCATAGTCAAAGAATCATAGAGTCATGATTCATGGAATCATAGAATCATAGTCAAAGAATAAGTTGTATAATCATAGTCATCAAATCATAGAATCATAGAGTCTAGAATCATAGAGCCATAGAATCATAGAGTTATACTGTAGAATCCCAGGGCTGGAAGGGACCTTGGAGGTCTTCTAATCCAACCCCGTGCCCTAGACTAGAGGTCTTATTGCATCCTGGACAAATGGACTTTCTTTTTCTTTTTCAAGACCCCGAATACTTCCCTGTGATTCCCAGCCTCTCTGCTGCCCTTCTTGCATCAGTTAAACATCCACACATGGTTTTTAAAGCAGAAAAAAGGCTGAATTATCCTGTCGATCCTCCCAGTTGAGATCCTTCAAGGCCGCCAGCCCTTCAAGCAACCCAGCCAATTCTCGGTGGCCGGGATGTTCGTGCTTACCTCCGGGGGCGGCATCACCCAGAAGGGGGAGATCTTGGACTCTACACCTTGGTTGCCATGGTAGTAAGGACCTGGTGGGGCAGGAATAATAAAAAAAATGCTTGGATGAGCAGTGAGACGTTCCATAGCTATTTGTAAAAATAAAGAAGGCCAGATACAAACAGATAAATAAATTAATTTAGCTTCTTCTTATGGGAGACAAATAACGTTCTATTTGCTCTGCTTTGCAAGCGCCCCCCCCAGGCTTCAAGTGGCCCTGGATCCTCCTGTTTTCTGCCTTCGGAGCCGGCGGATTTTCAAAAATCCCAATTGCAACAGGAACAAGGAACAAGGCAAGCCCGGGCGGACGTCCAGTTTTGCAACCTACCACAAATGAGCGCCAGGCATGGCTGGAAGCTGTTGCTGGTTCCCTGGAGCTTCAGCTGGTAGTCCATCTGCATGTCGATGTCTTGCAGGGAAGGCAGAGGGTGGCTGAAGGGGTGGCTGTGATACCAGCCCACCAGCGACAGCCCCCGCAGGAAGAGGTTTTGGCAGATCTGGAAAGGACCAATCACCAGGAGACGGTGAGTTCTAGTTCCGCCTTAGGCGTGAAAGCCGGCTGGGTGACCTTGGGCCAATCACCAGGAGATGGTGCGTTCTAGTTCTGCCTTAGGCATGAAAGCAGGTTGGGTGACTTTGGGCCAATCATCAGAAGATGGTGAGTTCTAGTTCCGCCTTAGGCATGAAAGCCAGCTGGGTGACTTTCAGCCAATCACCAGGAGACGGTGAGTTCTAGTTCTGCCTTAGAAATGAAAGCTGGTTGGGTGACTTTGGGCCAATCACGAGGAGACAGTGAATTCTAGTTCTGCCTTAGGCATGAAAGCCAGTTGGGTGACTTTGGGCCAATCATCAGAAGATGGTGAGTTCTAGTTCCACCTTAGGCATGAAAGCCAGCTGGGTGACTTTCAGCCAATCACCAGGAGATGGTGAGTTCTAGTTCCGCCTTAGGAATGAAAGCCAGCTGGGTGACTTTCAGCCAATCACCAGGAGACAGTGAGTTCTAATCCTACCTGAGACATGTAAGCCACCTGGATGGTTTTGGGCCTCTCCCCCTCTCCCACCTCACAAGGCTGTTGTAGTGGGGAAAATGGGAAGAGGAAGATGTGTTGGCAATGTTCCCCGCCTTGAGTTATTTGCAAAAATAATAAAAGTGGGAGATAATTAAATAAATATATTTAAATTAGCTTCTTATGGGGGCACAGATCATAGAGTATTTGCTTTGTTTTATAGCTTCACTTTCCTTTAAAATGGCCCTTCATCCTCCTCTATTATGCTTTTTTGCTTCCAAAGCTCCTCCCAGCCGCCTATTTGCTCTTTGGCATTATCCATTTCAATTAAACTAAACTTTAGCCGCATCGGCATAATACATTTAACTCAGTTAGTACAGTAAGTCATTTTTCTGGCATGACAGAAAACCTTGACCCATTTAAAAAAAACAATCCAAATGGCTTAGCCCAGGGGTAGGCAACCTTGGCTCTTTTATGACTTGTGGACTTCAACTCCCAGAATTCCTGAGCAAGCCATGCTGAGGGGAAAGGGAGAGGTTTCCAAGCTGAGCCATGCTGGCTGAGGAATTCTGGGAGTTGAAGTCCACAAACCATAGAGATGCCAAGGTTGGCCTAGGGCAGGGGTAGGCAACCTTGGCTCTTTTATGACTCGTGGACTTCAGCTCCCAGAATTCCTGAGCCAGCCATACTGAGGGGAAAGGGAGAGGTTTCCAAGCTGAGTCCTGGCTGGCTCAGGAATTCTGGGAGTTGAAGTCCACGAGTCATGAAGGGGCCATAGTCCCCCCCCCCATGCTAGCTGAGGAATTCTGGGAGTTGAAGTCCACGAGTCATGAAGGGGCCAAAGTTTCCACTATGCTGGCTCAGGAATTCTGGGAGTTGAAGTCCACGAGTCATAAAAGAGCCAAGATTGCCTACCCCGGCTTAGACTGATTGACCGTTTCAGCCACAAAATAATTAATCAAGCTTCTGCCCTGAAGCCATTTTCTTTAATTAACAAGATTAGTCTTATTGTATGGATACAGCCACAATTCAATGAGCTGAAAGAACTGAAGCATATTGTAATCCATACAAGAAAACGCAACGTGTTGATGGGAATGTGATGGCCCTGTTGGCAATTTTATCCCCTCTCAGTGACCTTCAAAATCACCAAATACATCCTTGACCACCAAATGCAGGCGATCCTCAACTTAGGACCAGCCCCAAATCTCCACGTTTAGACAAGGCAGTTCTTAAATCAGCTTTGCCCCCTTTGTCACAATTAGCCATAGCAATAGCAGAGAGATTTATGTACCACTTCACAGTGCTTTACACTGTAGCAAGAGTCCCCAACCTATGGTTCACAGCCTGGTACTGGGCCGTGGTGTGTTGTCCACTGGGCTGTGGGAATAGCTGGCGAGTACCCCCACTCACGGCAGCGCAGCTACGCAGCCGCTAGTGGCCCCATTTGCACACGCACGGGTGCGCCAGCACCGCAACCAGTGCCACGTGGGTGCCAACGGCTGTTTGTGCATGCACGTGGGTGCCAGCGGCCTGTTTGCACAGGCGCCGGCAGCCCGTTTCTGCATGCACGCAGCCCCCAGTGCACCACCGTGGGTGCGCGTGGCCCACTTATGCATGTGTGCGCCTGTTTGCGCTGCCGCTGCGCGCATGCCCATTTGCGCAGGCGCATGCGGACCACACGAGCACCTTTTCCTGCTCCTCCTTTTCCTTCTGGCCCACCAAGCCGGAAAGATTAGGGAGCTCTGCTTTACAGCCGTCTCTAAGCGGTTTACAGAGTCAGCTATTGCCCCCACATACAACCATCTGTGTCCCCATTTTACCGACCTCGGAAGGATGGAAGGCTGAGTCAACCTCGAGCCGGTCAGGATCGAACTGCTGGCAGTGGGCAGAGTCTGCCTGCAATACTGCCTTCTAACCACTGCGCCACCAGGCGCTTTGGTTGTTAAATGAATTAGTGCAGTTGTTAAGTTAAAAACATGTGCTTCCCTGCTTAACAGAAGATCACAAAAGGGGGTCACATGAACCTGGTACACTGCAACCGTCATAAATACGAGCCAGTTGCCAAGCATCCAACGTTTGATCACCTGACCGCGGGGGAGGGTGCCACAGTCGTAAGTGTGAAAAACGGTCCTAAGTCCCTTTTTTCCGTGCCGTTGCAACTTTGAACAGTCACTAAAAGAGTGTGTGTAGTGGACTACAGGAACAACCTGCCTCCAGAAGCGGTGAATGCTCCAACACTGGAAGATTTTAAGAAGAGACTGGACAGCTGTTTGTCTGAAATGGTACAGGGTTTCCTTCCTGAGCAGGGGGTTGGACTAGATGACCTCCAAGGTCCCTTCCAACTCTGTTATTCTATTCTATTCTATTCTATTCTATTCTATTCTATTCTATTCTATTCTATTCTATTCTATTCTATTCTATTCTATTCTATTCTATTCTATTCTATTCTATTCTATTCTAGATGACCTCCAAGTCCCTTCCAACTTTATTATTGGCTGCCCTTGAGGACCACTTGGAGGCTCCAGCTGGTGCAGAATGCAGCCGCACGAGTTGTGATGGGGGTTTCCCGATACTCCCATGTAACACCTCTACTCCGTGAGCTGCATTGGCTTCCGGTTGCCCTCCGGGTGAGATTCAAGGTGCTGGTGATGACCTATAAAGCCCTGAATGGCTTGGGTCCGGGTTATTTGAGGGAACACCTGCTGCCAGCATCAAGTTCCCTTCGTCCATTGCGCTCACACAGGGAGGGTCTTCTCAGGGTGCCGCTGGTAAAAGATTGCCGGCGGGTAACACCCAGGGGGAGGGCCTTCTCTTTGGGCACGCCGGCCCTCTGGAACCAGCTGCCCGTGGAGCTTAGGACTGCCCCCGACCTTCGGTCATTTTGCCGGGACCTGAAGACCTGGCTCTTTGAGCTCTCTGGCCCACGCTGAGAATTTTAATTTTAGTTTTAATTGGTTTTTTTTTACTTTTTTCAGGGACTGTTGTAATTATTTTTAATTGTTTTTAACTTTTGTATTTCTTGTTTTAAATTACCCTGTAAACCGCCCTGAGTCCTTCGGGAAAGGGCGGTATATAAATCCAATTAAATTAAATTAAATTATTATTGCTCATATGTATCTTAAAGCATGGGTTAAGGTGTTAAGACTACACTGCCCATCATCCACCCAGACCAATCATGCTAGCTAGAGCTGATGGGGAAAGAGTCCAGCAACCAAGTTAGAGCAATGGATCCACTTATTATAACTCCAGCTGTCCTCAAACTCCAGATGAGGGGATTTCATCTCCCAGAATTCTCTGCAGTGGTTGGGGAATTCTGGGAGTGAAAAACTCACCCTACCAACCCACGTAAAGCATTTTCATTATTTGTAAGTGTGCAAATCAGCATTAATAATGACAATTTCTCTGACATCAAGGTGATGTCGACCCTTGGCAGCCACATAGACCAATTAATAAAATATTATAAGCAGTTCAGGCGGTCCTTGACTTACGACCATTTGTTTAACAACCATTCAAAATTACAACGGGGCTAAAAAAGCGACTCTTACTTATGACCATTGCAGCATTCCCCTACTCACGCGATCACAATCTGGCTGCTTAGCAACCAGCTCACCCTTACGACGACTGCAGCATGCCGGCATTATGCGAACACCACCGGTGACTTTCCCAGTTGGCTTCCCACAAGCAAAGTCACCGGGGAAGACCACGAACTGTGACCACACGGTGCCTCATTTAACAACCACATTGCTTCAACGGTGAGTTCTCGGATCCCAATTGCGGTCGTAAGTTGAGGACTTCCTGTATGATGTTTCAAAATACACATTATGATTGTGATCATTGGAAACTGCCCTGGCATTGCTTAAAAAGTGGAAGTGATCTTTCCAAACAATTTTTTCCCCAAGAATCCAAGCAGATTCCCGTGTCGCTTCCACCCATCGCCTCACCTCTTCTTCCACAATGGCTGCCAGTTCTCCGTCCCCAAGTCGCGACCGGCAAGGGAACGCCCGCAGCACCGTCAGCACTGGAACACAACACAGTCAGAAGGTTAGGGTTAAGCAATGAATTTTCTCCCATTTTGTTGATTTGCAACATTATACATCCAGCAGAGTCAAAATAGGATACATAGAGAGCAGGAATCTCCGAACTGGCAACTTCAAGACTTGTGGACTTCAACTCCCAGAATTCTGGGAGTCGAAGTCCACAAGGGAATTCTGGGAGTCGAAGTCCACAAGGGAATTCTGGGTGTCAAAATCCACCCATCGGAATTCTGGGAGTCAAAGTCCACAAGTCTTGAAGCATGCTGGCTGAGGAATTCTGAGAGTTGAAGTCCACAAGGGAATTCTGGGAGTTGAAGTCCACCCGTCTTAAAGTTGTCAAGGTTAAGAAACACTGTATAACATATCATTGCATGTTCTCATCATGTTCTCTACACAGTATGATATACCAGGAAGGGCATTACTGCTTCATGACTTTTTATATGATTTAGAAAAGATCTATGTAATTTAGTGCCTTGCAAAGGTGAGTCCAAATATAAATGCAGAGAAGAGCAACAAAGATGATCAGGGGACTGGAGGCTAAAACATATAAAGAACGGTTGCTGGAATTGGGTAAGTCTAGTTTAACGAAGAGAAGGACCAGGGGGGATAGGATAGCAGCCTTCCAATATCTCAGGGGCTGCTCCAAAGCGCCTGAAGGCAGGACAAGAAGCAACAGATGGAAACTAATCAAGGAGAGAAGCAACCTGGAATTAAGGAGAAACTTCCTGACAGTGAGAACTATTAACCAGTGGAACAACCTGTCTGCAGAATGCTCCAACACTGGAAGTTTTTAAGATTGGACAACCATTTGTCTGAAACGGTATAGGGTTTCTTGCCTGAGGGGGTTGGACTAGAAGACCTCCAAGGTCCTTTCCAACTCTTGTTATTCTATTCTACTCTACTCTACTCTACTCTACTCTACTCTACTCTACTCTACTCTACTCTACTTTACTCTACTCTACTCTACTCTATTCTATTCCCATCCCATCCCATCCCACCCCATCCCATCCCAATTCTATTCTAAGTAACATGTTTTTTACATTGCTGTTAAAACAAGAGACTAGTCATTGCTAGCATAATTGCACCGATTGTGCTACGTACAGTAATTTTATTTATTTCAAGGACAAGGCACCAATTGTGGGGTTTATTTTATTGACGGATCAGCCAGAGGCCACAATAAAAACCTCATTCATTCGTTCTTTTCTTTAAACCATAAAAGCAGTTTGCATATTGCGAGTTGCAGAATAGCCCAGCCTTTTCTTATAAATATGAAAAATTGAAACTATACTGACTGTGTTAAGCTATTTGTATTTATTTTCGGGATAATAGTGTGGTTGTGGGTTTTAATGCATTCACTCATTGGCCAAAAGTCATAATAACAGTTCACTCATTCATTTTTTTTCCAAAAACTGTCTTTCAGCCACAAGTTGTATTTTGTGGCTGCCGGAAAAGTTCAGCCTTTCCTTATCAAGGCCAAAAACTAAATCTGGACAATCCCGGTCCCAAATAGAATCAAAGAGTTGGAAAGACTTCAAAGGTTTTTCCACTCCAGATTCCTGCTGGGTGCAGGAAATGCTTGCAGTCACTCAAATTTTGCTTTTGTACAGCTTCCTTGCCCTCTTTTAGTAATATTTCTTTATGTATCTTTAAATTTGGAAGTCAAGCAATATTTAGAATATACGAATTTGCTTTCTGCTACTGTAGTTCAGGGGTAGGCAACCTTGGCTCTTTTATGATTTGTGGACTTCAACTCCCAGAATTCCTAAGCCAGCATGGCTCAGCTTGGAAACTTCTCCCTTTCCCCTCAGCGTGGCTGGCTCAGGAATTCTGGGAGTTGAAGTCCATGAGTCATAAAGCGGCCTAGGCCAAGGGTAGGCAACCTTGGCTCTTTTATGACTCGTTGACTTCAACTCCCAGAATTCCTCAGCCAGAGGGGCTCAACATGGAAACCTCTCCCTTTCCCCTCAGCATGGCTGGCTCAGGAATTCTGGGAGTTGAAGTCCACAAGTCATAAAAGGGCCACGTTTGAAGAACCCTGGTCTAAAGGTACAAACCAGTAGTTCCACCAGATGTAGAGGTGGTCTATAGCAGGGCTAGGTAACCTTGGCTCTTTGATGACACGTGGACTTCAGCTCCCAGAATTCCTGAGCCAGCATGACTCAGCTTGGAAACCTCTCCCTTTCCCCTCAGCATGGCTGGCTCAGGAATTCTGGGAGTTGAAGTCCACGAGTCATAAAAGAGCCAAGGTTGCCTGCCCCTGTGCTAGTTTCTCCAGTGTCCTCAACATACGACCCCAATTTCTGTGGCTAAGCAGGACAAGTGAGTTAAGTGAGATTTGCCCGTTTACGACCTTTCTCGCCACAGTTGCTAAGTGAATCACTGCAGCACAGTTGTTAAGTTAGAAACACGGTCGTTAAGTGAATCCGGCTTCCCCAGGGGCATGGCTCGTCAGAAGGTTGCAAAAGGGGATGTTGAAAACCGTCATAAACACGAGCCAGTGGCCAAGCTTCTGAATTTCGATCACCCTGACCACGGGGGGATGCCGCAAGAGCTGTAAGTGTGAAAAATGGTTGTTAAGTCACTTTTTTCTGTCCCATTGTAATTTGGGACGGTCGCTAAACGAGTGTTTGTAAGTCGAGGATGACTTGTACAAGATCCAGCGATCTTCTGTTTGAAGATCTCCAGGCTTTATGACTGCTTCTCAAGATTTGGGTAGGGTTAGAAGGAGGAAGAACTGCCGACTATAGAAGAATGGACTTTAAAAGTTTCTAACTTGGCCGAGATGGCAAAGATCTCAGCGTATTTGAAAGATCAATCGCAACAGAGATACACTGTGGAGTGGAAGAGATGGATAGATTATATTCAGAATAAATATGGGACTAAAAAGTTTCACTTAGCATTTGAGTAAGCAGCGGATTTATATGATGTATAATTAGCTTGTAGTTATTTTATTAAGAGTTAAAGTGCGATAGAATTTAATATCTTATTGTTGTTTGCATATTTTAGATTATGTTTGTTTGTATTTTTATACCCTGTATTTAGCTCTGGGAAGTCGGGGAGGGGGGAGGGGAGGGGAGGGGAGAGTTGGGGAGGTTAGGGGAGAGGGGAGGGGGAAGGGAGGGGTTTTGTACTTAAAACTTTTCAATAAAAAAAAAAAAAAGATTTGGGTAGGGGGAAAAAAACCTGAGAGAAAATCATTGCTTCTTTTGTTCCCAAGCAGATGCGTGAATTATGAAGGAATAAAAAAAAATTTTATCTCATCAAATCCCCAAACATTCAACCTTTTGGCTCACCTCAGGATAATAACCCAACAGGACTTACATTGGCTGTTGATGTTCCACTGGCCAGCCAGGTAGCCCACCACTTCGCTTCTTGTTAAGTGACTGTGGAAATCCTAAAGAGAAGATGACAAAAGGAACGGATGAGCAATGACACTCAAGGGAAGGGAATATTTGGAAGCTCAGGGACGAACTGTGGGGTCCTGGGTGCTCTCTGAGCTGGGTGGCTTTCCTGCAGACGTTTCACGACCCAACTAGCGAACGTCATCAGGGTTGGAAGGGAAAGGGGTTTGTGGAAAGAAGGAGTAGGAGTATACGGTCCTTGGTGCTCTCTGAGCTGGGTGGGTTTTCTGGCAGACGTTTCATGACCCAACTAGGTAAAAACATCAGTGCTGGAAGGAAGTGGGGTTTGTGCACAGGAGGAGGGGGAGGAGGAGGAGGAGGAGGGGAAAGAGGAGGAGGAAGGGTAAGAAAAGGAGAGCAACAATAGCTTCCTGTTACGTATGTGTTCATTTTGGAGAGCAGGTTACAGAATTTCATTTTTAATGTGTGCCAATGTGCCCACAATAAAAAAATGACAATAAAAGTTATCTATCTATCTATCTATCTATCTATCTATCTATCTATCTATCTATCTATCTATCTATCTATCTATCTATCTATCCATCCATATTTTATCTATTTCTGTCTGTCTGTCTGTCTGTCTGTCTGTCTGTCTGTCTGTCTGTCTGTCTGTCTATCTATCTATCTATCTATCTATCTATCTATCTATCTATCTATCTATCTATCTATCTATCTATCTACTGTATCTATCTATCTATCATCTATCTATCTATCTATCTATCTATCTATCTATCTATCTATCATCTATCATCTAACTATCCATATTTTATCTATTTCTGTCTGTCTGTCTGTCCATCCATCTATCTGTCTATCTATCTATCATCTATCCATCCATCCATATTTTATTTATTGTCTGTCTGTCTATCTATCTATCCATCCATTTTATCTATTGTCTATCATCTATCAATCTACCTATCTTTTTATCTATCCATATTTTATCTATTTCTGTCTGTCTGTCTGCCTGTCTGTCTGTCTATCTATCTACCTATCTACCTACCTACCTATCTCTCATTTATCTATCCATATTTTATCTATTTCTTTCTTTCTTATCTGTCTGTCTGTCTATCTATCTATCTATCTATCTATCTATCTATCTATCTATCTATCTATCATCTATCCATATTTTATCTATCTATCTATCTATCTATCTATCTATCTATCTATCTATCTATCTATCTATCTATCTATCTATCTACCTACCTACCTACCTACCTACCTACCTACCTACCTACCTATCTATCTATCTATCTATCTATCTATCTATCTATCTATCTATCTATCTATCTATCTATCTATCTATCTATCTATCTATCTAAGGTGGTTCAGACTGTCCTATTTGAGTGAGGGGTAAAGTCTAATCGTCAGTTGTCTTAAGTATTCCCGTATACCAGGGGTAGGCAACCTTGGCTCTTTTATGACTCATGGACTTCAACTCCCAGAATTCCTGAGCCAGCCATGCTGAGGGGAAAGGGAGAGGTTTCCAAGGAATTCTGGGAGTTGAAGTCCACCAGTCATAAAAGAGCCAAGGTTGCTACCCCTGCCCTATACAGATAGTCCTTGACTTACGACCACAATTGAGCCCAAAATTTCCACTCTAAGAGAAAAGACAGTTATTATGTGAGTTTGGGGCCATTTTACGACCTTTCTTGCTGCAGTTGTTAAGTGAATCGCTGCGGTCGTAACATGGTCGTTAAGTGAATCTGGTTTTCCCCATTGACTTTGCTTGTCAGAAGGACACTGCAACCGCCATAAATATATGCCAATTGCCAAGCGTCTGAATTTCGATCACGTGATGCTGCAACGGTCGCAAATGTGAAAAATGATCATAAATCACTTTTTTGAGTGCTGTTGTAACATTGAACGGCCGTTAAACAAACTGCTGTAAGTTGAGGACCACTTGTATTTGCATTGATAGATTCAGTTGCCTTCATGTTCTTTCCCACTGACTGAACTCCACCAAGCTGTATGCAAACACTTGTAATAAACACAATAAAAAGTTCACTGTCAGCCTTTCCCAACTTGGTGCCCTCTGAACTTGCCGAATCCAGAAATCCCAGAATTCCCCAGCCAGCCCTGGAGTTGCGTCCCCAAAGCAAGAAGGGATTACCTACCACCAGTAGGAGAACGTTGCTAGAGATGGCCACATTGAAAGGCTGGAATTTGTTGAGGGCTGCAAAAGACGTCACCTCCACCAAGGTATGGGGGTTCCTAAAGGCAATTTTTTGTAAAAAAAAATCCTTAATGTTGTGATCATGAGGACTAGAAACGTCCTTTTGGAATACAGTACACACTGGTATGTGGTTTGCCTTATCAGGCAGACCGGAAGGGAAACATAACTAGATGAGCTAATTCTATTTTTACGGTAAGGCTGTTGTAACACAACCTTGCAGGTCAGAAAGTACAAATCTCCCAGTGTCAGAAGGTTGCCACAAAAATATAGTTGAACATTTAAATTTGAGAGAGAGAGAGAAAGAGAGAGAGAGATGATAGAGAGAGAGAGAGAGAGAGATGATAGAGAGAGATGATAGAGATAGATGGTAGATGATAGAGAGATGATAGATGATAAATAGATATACAGATAGATGATAGACATATAGATAGATACATGATAGAGATATATATGATATAGATAGATGATAGATGAGAGAGATGAGAGAGATATATATATATATATATATATATATATATATATATATATATATATATATATGCAAATTATTCAAATTGCTAATAAAGAATTTTGGGAGGCTAGCAGGCCATTTCGCAACTCTTTATGTTTCTGAACTTTCAGTCATACCCATTCAGAGTCATTTATCTGAGATTCGAACCTGGGCTGATTGTATTTGCTGAGCCACAGTTCTTTCTCTCTTTTATTAGCTAGAAGGCAAGGCTAAATATATGTTAAGTATTTGTCAAGGCTTGAAAGCACCTTGCTAATTAACTCTTTCATTCCTGCTTTGGCCTGTCTCAAGGCTTATCCACAGGATATAGTCAACTATGACAGCTCATTATTTGTGCAAATTATTCAAATTGCTAATAAAGAATTTTGGGAGGCTGAGATGGCCATTTCGAACTCTTTATGTTCTCATCAGTCAGTCATACCCTTTATCTGAGATTTGTATATATATATATATATATGTATATATCTGGGACACGGTGGCTCAGTGGGTTAGGACGCTGAGCTTGTCGATCTGAAGGTCGGCAGTTTGGCGGGTTGAATCCCGAGTGCCGTGTAACAGAGTGAGCGCCTGTTACTCGTCCCAGCTTCTGCCAACCTAGCAGTTCGAAAGCGCGTAAAAATGCAAGTAGAAAAATAGGGACCACTACGGTGGGAAGGTAACAGCGTTCCGTGCGCCTTTGGCGTCTAGTCATGCCGGCCACATGACCACGGAGACGTCCTCGGACAAGCGCTGGCTCTTCGGATTTGAAACGGAGATGAGCACCGGCCCCTAGAGTCGGAAACGACTAGCACGCATGTGCGGGGGAACCTTTACCTTTATATGTATATATATATATATATATATATATATATATATATATATATATATATATATATATATATATATATAGAGAGAGAGAGAGAGAGAGAGAGAGAGAGAGAGAGAGAGGGGGGGGGTGGGGGTGGTCAAGCTATTCTCCAAAGCACCAGAAGGCAGAGCAAAAAACAATGGTTGGAAACGGGTCAAGGAGAGAAGCAACCTGGAATTAAGAAGAAACTTCCTGACAGTGAGAACAATTAACTGGTGGAACAGATTGCCTCCAGAAATTGTGGGCGCTTCATTACCGGACGTATTTAACAAGATTAGGCGAGACCTGGGTTTAAAAACAGTAACTGTGAGAGGGACCTTGGAGTCCTAGTGGACGATCACTTGACTATGAGCCAGCCATGTGCGGCAGCAACCAAAAAAGCTAATACAATCCTGGGTTGCCTAAACAGAGGCACAGAATCAAGTACCGCTTTATAAAACCCTAGTAAGGCCACACCTGGAATACTGCAGCCAATTTTGGTCACCATATCACGAAAAAGACGTTGAGAGTTTGGAAGAAAAAAAAATTCAGAGAAAAGCAACTAAGATGATCCAAGGCCTGGAGACTAAAACATACGAAGAACGGCTGCGGGACTTGGGTTTGGCCAGTCTAAAGAAAAGAAGAAATAGGAGAGACATGATAGCAGTGTTCCAGTATTTGAGGGGCTGCCACAAAGAAGAGGGGTGTGTGTGTGTGTGTGTGTGTGTGTGTGTGTCACATTATTTTAATTGGGTTTTAACTGGGGTTTTACATGTTGCAGGGACTTAGTTTAATCTTTTTTAAATTGGTCTTAATTTTTGTATTAATGTTTTAAAATTATACCCTGTAAACCGCCCTGAGTCCTTCGGGAAAGGGCAGTATATAAATTCAATAAATTAAATTAAATTAAATTATTCACCCAAGCACCAGAGGGCAGGACAAGAAACAACGGTTGGAAACTGATCAAAGAGAGAAGCAACCTGGAATTAAGGAGAATTAAGCTTCCTAACAGTGAGGACAATTAACCAGTGGAACAGCCTGCCACCAGAAATCGTGGGCACTCCATCACTGGAGGTTTTTTTAAGAAGAGACTAGACAGCCACCTGCCTGTATAGGTTCTCCTGCTTGAGCAAGGGGCTGGACTAGAAGACCTCCAAGGTCCCTTCCGGCTCTATTCTGGTTGATTGATGGTCCCCTTAACTGCCCGAGGAATGAGGGGTGGGTCTTATCTGACCCTCTTGCTTCTGCCCTTTATCCAGCTGAGGGCTAAGCGGTCTCTTTATCTGACCCTTTGCTTACCAGAGTCTCTTTGCTCAGGCCAAGGTCTTTTCCACGGACCATGACACATGGGTGGCATTGAGCATGTCAAGAGTACACCCCTGTAAGAATCCCAGTCTATGGGCTACACTGGTTCCCAGTAGGCAGAGCAGACATGGAGTGGGGTTGCTGGTGGACACCTAGAAAGTGTCACAAGGCAGGAAAAATCAAATGCATACGTATAGTATAGGTGGTACCTTGCTCAATAGTAGTGAGAGGGATCTCGGAGTCTTAGTAGACAATCACTTCAATATGAGCCAGCCGTTTGCTGCAGCTGCCAAAAAAGCCAACACAGTGCTAGGCTGCATTAACAGAGGGATAGAATCAAGATCAAGTGAAGTACTAATACCACTTTACAATGCTTTGGTAAGGCCACACCTGGAATACGGCATCCAGTTTTGGTCACCACGATGTAAAAAAGATGTTGAGTAGAATTGCAGCAGTGAAAATGAATGTCCTGCCTAAATTTTTATTTTTATTCCAAATGATACCGGTTCTTAAAAAAGACTCTAATTTGGAAGAATGGCAACGGGGTATCAATAAATTTGTGTGGGCAGGGAAAAGGCCACGAGTTAAATTTAAGATTATGCAGGATACTCGTGAAAGAGGTGGTCTTAAAATGCCTAATCTTAAATTATATTATGAAGCTGCTGCGTTGTCAGGAATAAGTGACTGGATTAATTTGACACAAGGGAGATTATTAAATCTTGAGGGCCACGACTTGTTATTTGGCTGGCATGCATATTTGTTGTATGATAAGAAGGTAGATAATGTGTTTAAAGTGCATATTTTAAGACAGGCATTGTTGAGAGTCTGGAAGAAGTATAGACATAAGTTAGACTACAAGATGCCGTTGTGGGCAATCCCGAAACATGCAATAGAAAACATAAATGTTGGCTTCAAACATGATGTGACTACGTATAAGGAGATCTTAAGCTTGGAGAGGAACGTCTGGTGTTTGAAGCCGTACAATCTCTTGCGAGATGAGAAGATCGTTCAAACTTGGTTTCAATATAGTCAATTACGTGCCAGGTGGAAAGAAGATCAGAAAATTGGTTTCTCAATGACTGATGAAAATTTGATAAAGCAAATTAGAAACCAGGGTCCAGCACATATCAAACGGATTTATCTTGCGTTGATAGAAATTGACTCAGAAACAGAACTTGTTAAAGACTGTATGATAAAATGGGCCCAGAATATTCAAGAAGTTATTACAATGGACACGTGGGAAAAGATCTGGGTGAGGAACGTAAAATTTACGCAAGCCCAAAACCTAAGAGAGAACTTTTATAAAATGTTTTATAGATGGCATTTAGATCCTAAAAAGCTTGCAAGTATGTATACGAACTATCAACCTAAATGTTGGAGATGTGGTGGCGAAGATGCAACGTATTTTCATATATGGTGGACCTGCAAAAAGGTTAAGGCTTTTTGGATAAAAATTTGGTGGAATATGCAGAAGATCTTCAAGCAAAGGATAAAGTTTTGTCCGCAATTGTTTTTATTGGGTATAATTACAGATGCTACTGTTGTGGACATTAAGTTGATGTTGAATTTAATCACAGCAGCAAGACTCTTAATAGGTCAATATTGGAAGAAGGAGGAACTGCCGACTATAGAAGAATGGACTCTTAAAGTTTCTGACCTGGCGGAAATGGCAAAGATTTCGGCTCATTTGAAGGATCATTCGCAAGAACGTTATATTATGGAGTGGAAAAAGTGGATTGATTATATCCAGAACAAATATGGGACTAAAAAGTTTCACTTAGCATTTGAATAAGTTTTCTTTTCTTTTTTTTCTTCTCTTTTTTATGTAATAACAGTATTGCTTGTAGTCATTTCATATGAGCTAGAGTGCGATAGAATTAATAGTTTATTGTTGTTAGCATATGGATGTTTATGATTGTTCTTTGTTTTTATACCTTGTACTTAGCTCTGGGAAGTCAGGGGGGGGAGGGGGGAATGGGGGGGAGGGTTAGGGAGGGTTAGGAAGGGGTGGGTGGAGGGAGGGGGGGGATTGTTAAAGATAAAATGTACTGTAAAACTTTTCAATAAAAAAAAAAAGATGTTGAGACTCTAGAAAGAGTGCAGAGAAGAGCAACCAAGATGATTAGGGGACGGGAGGCTAAAACATACAAGGAACGGTGGCTGGAATTGGGGATGTCTAGTTTGATGAAGAGAAGGGTGAGGGGTGACAGGATAGCAGTCTTCCAATATCTCAGGGGCTGCCCCAAAGAAGAGGGAGTCAAGCTATTCTCCAAAGCACCTGGAAGGCAGGACGAGAAGAAGCAACGGATGGAAGCTAATCAAGGAGAGAAGCAGCCTGGAACTAAGGAGAAACTTCCTGACAGTTAGAACAATTAACCAGTGGAACAACCTGCCTCCAGAAGTTGTGAATGCTCCAACACTGGAGGTTTTTAAGAAGAGACTGGACAGCCATTTGCCTGAAATGGTATAGGCTTTCCTGCCTGAGCAGGGGGTTGGACTAGATGACCTCCAAGGTCCCTTCCAACTTTATATTATTATTATTATTATTATTATTATTATTATTATTATTATTATTATTATTATTATTATTATTATTATTATTATTATTATTATTATTATTATTATTATTATTATTAGTGCCTGCCTTCAGAAAGAAGACTCGGCCGGGCCCAGATAGCAGCACATTTCCAGGAATTAACGCATTAATTCTAGCATTCTGGATTTCTCCATCCGCTTCCTCGAGAAAAGAGGCCTTCGGAGACTTGACTAACTGAGTCTCTTTGCAATATTTTCTCCAGGCTGAATATTTTCAGATCCTAGAATCTCGGAGCTAGAAGAGGTCCGTAAGAGCTATTTATTTTATTTTATTTTATTTTTTCTTTTCTCTCCTTTCTTCCAGCTATTCTTACTTTCGTCCTTTTTTCCTCCCTCCCTTTCGTCCATCAATTTATCCTTCCTTCCTTCTTTCCCTCCCTCCCTTTTCTCCTTCCTTCCATTTATCCTTCCTTCCTTCCTTTTTTCTCCCTCCCTCTTTCCTTCCTTCCATTTATCTCCATCCATCCAACCAACCATCCATCCTTCCTTCCATCCATCTAGCCTTCCTTTTTCCTTTTTTCTCTCTCTCCCTCTTTCCTTCTCTTCCTCCCTCCCTCCCATCCTTCCTTCCTTTTTTCTCTTTCTTCCTTCCTTCCTTTTTTCTCTTTCTTTCTTTCTTTCTTTCTCTTTCTTTCTTTCTTTCTTTCTTTCTTTCTTTCTTTCTTTCTTTCTTTCCTTTCTTTACTTTCTTTCTCTTTCTTTCTTTCTTTCTTTCTTTCTTTCTTTCTTTCTTTCTTTCTTTCTTTCTTTCATTCCTTTCTTTCTTTCTTTCTCTCTTTCTTTCTTTCTTTCTTTCCTCCCTCCCCCCATCCTTCCTTTAATAGATTTGTGTGTGAACTCAAGGTAGTATATTCAATGTTTCTCCCCAACAAGATTCCTGATATGCAGTTCGGGCTGAGAGGAAGGTTACCGGAAGCCCCTCAGGAGGATTAGAACCCAGGTCTCCCAACTCCAGCCCAGCCCCTTCCCTGCTATCCCTGATTGGCTCTTGAGCTGAGAGGGAGGGATTGACCCATGCAGAAGAAAACTGGAGAAAGAACTTCTCATCTACGTGCAAAAATTACCCATTTTAAAATAGACTCAGATATTCTCTATTACCCCAGGAATCTGGTCTCTGAATCTTCTGTTCTTGTTAATTTTTTTTTTTGGGGGGGGGGGAAACCCTTAAACAGGACACGGCGTTCACTGGATCAATGTACCTGACAGAATCCCGACTCCCCAAATTGCAATAGCGGACAGGAATTCGATTCTGGCAATCCAGCCTTTTGCTGTGATCTGGGGGAACAAACAAACAAAAATAATAATAATAATGCTGCCGGTCAGTGTTTCAAGATAAAAAAAAATATCCAGCAGATTGGAAAAAAAAAAGGCAATAAGATTCTCATGCTGGATCCGTCTTGGAGTCGGAGGTGTTTGTCCTTTTCTGTGGGTTTTTTCCCCTCGTTTCAGAATTGAAAGAAAATTTAAAAAAGTCTTTCTGAAAGTCAAGTTTCTCAAGCTCAGCAGCTTGAAGACGAGAGTGGACTTCAGCTCCCAGAATTCCCCAGCCAGCAACGAAATCCACCAATCTTAAAGCCTGCTGGGTGGGGAATTCTGGGAGTGCAACCCATAATTCCAGATGAAAAATATCTCTAAGTAATGGAGAATTGGGAGAGCCAGAGGAATAAGCCTCGGCTAAGGCCATTCTTATAGGGACGCGGTGGCTCAGTGGGTTAGGACGCTGAGCTTGTCGATCGGAAGGTCGGCAGTTTGGCGGGTCAAATCCCGAGTGCCGCGTAGCAGAGCGAGCGCCTGTTACTCGTCCCAGCTTCTGCCAACCTAGCAGTTCGAAAGCACGTAAAAATGCAAGTAGAAAAATAGGGACCATGACGGTGGGAAGGTAACAGCGTTCCGTGCGCCTTTGGGGTCTAGTCATGCCGGCCACGTGACCACGGAGACGTCCTCGGACAAGCACTGGCTCTTCGGCTTTGAAACAGAGATGAGCACCGGCCCCTAGAGTCGGAAACGACTAGCACGCGTGTGCGGGGGAACCTTTACCTTTAAGGCCATTCTTGGCTGCCAGTTCTCACAAGAAGATACTTCCTTCCTTCCCCCTTTTTCTCCTTCCTTCTTTCCTTCTTTCCTTTCCTTCCTTCCCTTTCTTTTTCTTTCTTTCATTCTTTCTCTTCCTTCCATCCTTTTTCTCTTCCTCCCTTCCTCCCTCAACCCCTCCCTTTCTCCTTTGTCTTCCTGCCTTTTTGCTTCCCTCCTTCCCCCTTTTTCTCCTTCCTTCCTTTTTCTTTCTCTTTTCCTTCCTTCCTCCCTCACATCCTCCCTTCCCTCCTTTTTCTTCCTTCTTTCCTTCCATCCTTTCCCTTCCTTCCCTTTCCCCCTGCTTCCCCTCTTTTCCTTCCTTCCTTCTTCCTATTTTCCTTTTTTTCTTCCCTCCATCCCTCTTCCCTTTTTCTTTCTTCTTCCCTTTTTCCTTCCCCTTTCCACCTTTTTCTCCTTCCCTCCCTTTCTCTTCCCTTCCTTCCATTCTTCCTCCTCTCCTCTCCCTCCTTCCTTTCCTTCCTTCTCTTCTTCTTCTTTCCTTCTCTCCTTCTCCCTTTACATCCTTCTTTTCTCCCCTCCCCTCTCGTCATCCATTGCAGGGTAAGATAAAAACGTCAGGGTCGTGCCCGTGAAGCTTTGCTCACAGTGTGGCCACCATCTTGCCTTTTTTGACCTGCGGAGAGCAGCACCGCCAGGAGAAATTCAGCCAGCCCAGGCAGTGCTGCCTCACTATGGCCCCCGGTGGCCTTTTCGCCAGCTTGGGTGGGCCCCTTACCCGCATTGTGTGAGTCGGACAGACTTTTCGCCAGCGCCTTCCTGCTTTTCTCGTCCACCTTCTTGGCCAGCATGGAGTCAGCCAAGGCTGCCTTCATCCCTTTGGCCTCATCTTCCTCCTCGTCACCCAGATCCTCTTCCTCCCCTTCGCTGATCAGACTCTAGGGTGGGGGGAGAAAAGAACACCAAGCAACTAAAGCAGCTTTTTCCTGTGGGATTCGATAACTTCAATGGGAACCTCGTCAGTTTAAACTTGGCCCTTTTATGACTGGTGGACTTCAAGTCCCAGAATTCCTCAGTCGGCCATTTTGATGAAACTGCGGGCTTGGATCCAGACTCTCAGGGGTCTTCAAACTTGGCTTTTTTATGACTAGTGGACTTCAACTCCCAGAATTCCTCAGTCGGCCATTTTGATGAAACTGCTGGCTTGGATCCAGACCAGGGGTCTTCAGACTTGGCCCTTTTATGACTGGTGGACTTCAAGTCCCAGAATTCCTCAGTCGGCCATTTTGATGAAACTGCGGGCTTGGATCCAGACCAGGGGTCTTCAAACTTGGCTTTTTTATGACTAGTGGACTTCAACTCCCAGAATTCCTGTTGGCCCTTTTGATGAAACTGCTGGCTTGGATCCAGACCAGTGGTCTTCAAACTTGGCCCTTTTATGACTGGTGGACTTCAACTCCCAGAATTCCTCAGCCAGCATGCCTGGCTGAGGAATTCTGTGAGTTGAAGTCCCCAAGTCTTAAAAGGGCCATGTTTGAAGATCCCTGCTCTAACTCTATGTATTAGTCTATTATTCTATTCCAGGGGTCTTCAGAGTTGGCCCTTTTATGACATGTGGACTTCAACTACCAGAATTCCTCAGCCAGCATGCCTGGCTGAGGAATTCTGTGAGTTGAAGTCTCCAAGTCTTAAAAGGGCCATGTTTGAAGATCCCTGCTCTAACTCTATGTATTAGTCTATTATTCTATTCCAGGGGTCTTCAGACTTGGCCCTTTTATGACTTGTGGACTTCAACTACCAGAATTCCGGTTCCACAAGTCATAAAAGGGCCAAGTTTGAAGACCCCGGATTTAAACACTCCACTGTATACCTGCAATTCCATGAGGTCCCACTAGGGGGCATCACTGTGGTGGTCTTGGCTGACTTCCAAAGTCTCAGCCAGGGCAGAAGGACAGGTAATCTTCCACGTACGGCCACAGTGGAGCCGGACCTTTACAGCCGGATATCAAAAAATGTGACTGACCCCATTTTACAACCTATTTTTTTGTGTGTCGATCGTTAAGTGAACCAATGCTTCACCCGTTGAACTGTGGTTCAACTATGGCAAGAAAAGTCATAAAACGAGGCCAAATCCACTTGAACAACTGCCTCGCTTAGCCACGGAAGGTTTGGGCTCAACGGTGGCCCTGCGTTGAGGGTAATAAATGGAATAAATAGAACTGTGAATGGGTTTGCTACAGCTAAGGGCGCCATGCATTGACCTCCTGTGGACTAGAAACTTAGAGAACAATGCCAGAAGAAGTCTATGGAGCTTCTCAGTCACCCAGGTCACGGTTGTCCCAAAGGTGCTTTTTCAGGAGGCAGCTGGACTTCCTTGTTTTTCCTTGAAGACGTTTCACTTCTCATCCAGGAAGCTTCTTCAGCTCTGACTGGATGGTGAGGAATGGAAGGATTTATACTCCTTGCAGACAGCTGGTCATTTGCATCCTTTTAGAGTCGTTGAGGCCACTTGGAGGTTGATCTGTGTCCTCAGGGTCGCCCAAGTGGTGCAAATGGGTGTGGAGCCTTCTTGGAGCTGCCGAAAGGACCGTGTTGTAGATTGGAGATAAGACGGTATCCTGAGCAGTTCCACACCCATTTGACCCTGAGGACAGAGATAAGCCTCCAGGTGGCCTCAACGACTCTCTAAAAGGATGCAAATGACCAGCTGTCTGCAAGGAGTGCAAATCCTCCCATTCCCCACCATCCAGTCAGAGCTGAAGAAGCTTCTGGGAGGAGAAGCGAAACCTCTTCAAAGGAAAAACAAGAAAGTCCAGTTGCCTCCTGAAAACAGCACCAGTGCCAGAAGAAGGTTTTGAAGCAGAGCGGAAGGGTTTACCTCCTCCGCAGGGGGGGCGTTGGGTTGATGCTTCTTCAGCCAGACCGCTTTGTATTGGTCAAGTTTCTGCCCCTTGTACTTGACTGAGGCCCAGCCGCAGCCGGACTTCTTTGCAGGGTTGACCAGCTTCTTGCAGTAGGTAGCCCAGGCGCTGGGGGAGTTAAAGATCTGTCCGGTCTGTTGCCAGGCGATCTTCCCATCGGTCAGCAGGTCGCCCCAAAATTTCTTCCCCTGAGACAGGCAAGAGGATTAGGAGCATACACAACCCTGTTCACAAACCAGGGGGTTCACAAACCAGGGGTCTTCAAACTTGGCCCTTTTATGACTTCTGGACTTCAACTCCCAGAATTCCTCAGCCAGCGTGCCTGGCTGAGGAATTCTGGGAGTTGAAGTCCACAAGCAGGGGTCTTCAAACTTGACCCTTTGATGACTTGTGGACTTCAACTCCCAGAATTCCTCAGCCAGCGTGCCTGGCTGAGGAATTCTAGGAGTTGAAGTCCACAAAGAGGGGTCTTCAAACTTGGCTTTTTGATGACTTGTGGACTCAGCATGCCTGGCTGAGGAATTCTGGGAGGAGTCTTCAACCTTGGCCCTTTGATGACTTGTGAACTTCAACTTCCAGAATTCCTCAGCTAGTGTGCCTGGCTGAGGAATTCTGGGAGTTGAAGTCCACAAAGAGGGGTCTTCAAACTTGGCCTTTTGATGACTTGTGGACTTCAACTCCCAGAATTCCTCAGCCAGCGTGCCTGGCTGAGGAATTCTGGGAGTTGAAGTCCCTAAGTCATCAAAGGGCCAAGTTTGAAGACCCCTGCCCTAAACCCTCCCGGAGTTCCTTCAGGGGGCTTATTGGGTGTGAACAACCCATGCTAGTTTGTTCAAGGAGCCACACTGAAGAGTGCAGAGGAGAGCAACAAAGATGATCGGGGGGCTGGAGGCTAAAACATACAAGGAACGGTTGCTGGAATTGGGGGTGTCCAGTCTAATGAAGAGAAGGACTAGGGGGGACATGATAGCAGTCTTCCAATATTAGAGGGTCTGCCTCAAAGAAGACGGGGGGGCTCCACCTCTTCTCCAAAGCACCAGAAGGCAGGGCTAGTAGCAACGGATGGAAAAACTGGTTGTTAAGTCCCTTTTTCTAGTGCCGTTGTGATTGAGACAGGTCACCAAACGAAACATCGTACCTCGAGGACTACCAAGTTTCACTGCCCAACTTGGTAACATCATCAGCACTGGAAGGGAGTGGGGTTTGAGGAGAGGAGGAAGAGGAGGAGGAGCAGAAAGGAGGAGGAAGAGGAAGAAGAGCAGGAGAAGAAAGTAGGAGGAAGAGGAGAAGAGGAGAAGGAGGAAGAGGAGAAGGAGGAAGAGGTGGAGGAGGAGGAGCAGAAAGGAGGAGGAAGAGGAAGAAGAGGAGAAGAAAGGAGGAGGAAGAGGAGAAGACGAGGAGAAGGAGGAAGAGGAGAAGGAAGAAGAGGAAGAAGAAGAGGAGGAGGAGGAAGAGAAGCCGAGAAGAAGGAGGAAGAGGAGGAAGAGGAGGAGGTGGAAGTGGAGGAAGGAGGAGGAGAAGAGGAGGAAGAAGAGGAGGAGGAGAAGAGGAGGAGGAGAAGAGGAGAAGGAGGAAGAGGAGGAAGAGGAGGAAGAGGAGGAGGAGAAGAGGAGGAAGAGAAGGAGGAAGAAGAGGAGGAGGAATAGGAGGACTGTGGGGTCCTTTGTTGCTCTCTGAGCTGGGTGGTTTTCTTGCAGACGTTTCAGGACCCAACTTAGTGACGTCGTCAGTGCTAGAGGGGTGTGGGGTTTGACGAGAGGAGCGGGAAAGACGGTCTCCTACCAGATAGTAAATCGAGAGGACTCCTTGCCCCGGTTCAATCAGCCCATCTTTGAGAAGAACCCGGAGCGTGATTCCTCGGCGGGTCAGGAGGCTGCAGTTACGTCCACCCGGCAGGGTTTTTCCCACGCTGTCCTGCTCGGGGTCTTCCAAGCTGGTCTCCAGCTCCTCCTCGTCTTCTTCCAGACACTCATCCCCAGCCAGGGATTCCGCGTCCATCCCTGGAACGGAGGCGGGAAGCGAATCGGAGGCGGAATCGGAGGAGGAGGAGACCTCATGAACGTCTCCGATTCCTTCTTCCTCTGACCAGGCTGCCTTCAGACGTGGTGGGAACTTCAACTTTCGCGGAGAGGCCGGAGTGCCATCGGTCGGAAATGGTGTCAGGTCTCCTGCTTGGGCAGGGGTTGGACTAGATGGCCTCCAAGGTCCCTTCCAACTCTGTTATTCTATTCGGTTCTAAAACACGGAGGTCTTGGCAAAAAAACCCAACCCACTTCTCCCAGGACCGTTCAACTGCGAGACGACATCCCTGGTGCCACGCCCTGCCTTTTTTTTGCCTTTGAAAAAAAAAAGCTCAAGGTCCTAGTCCTCGTGAAGGTTACATTCCATTTCGGAAGCAAGGGCCAGAAGATGGCCTCAAGGCTTGAAGACAGATTCTGAGTCCTGGCATGGCTCCCCCTCCCCCTCTTTTCACTCTCCATTAAGGGCAAAGACAGCCGGTTTGGTTTAGTGGCTGAAGGCGCCAGGCTAGGCACCAGGAGACAGTGAGTTCTAGTCCCGTTTTAGGAATGAAAGCCAGCCGGGTGACTGTGGGCCAGTCCCTCCCTCTCCGCCCAGGCTACCTTGTAGGGTTGTTGTTCTGGGGGACATAGGAGAAGGAAGGAGTAATCTGTATGTTCGCTGCCTTGAGTGATTTATAAAAATAAGAAAGGCAGGATAAAGATAGAATAGGTAGCTAGGTAGGTGGAGAGAGAGAGAGAGAGAGAGAGAGAGAGAGAGAATGGATGGATGGATAGAGACAAACAGATGATAGACAGACTGATAGAAAGATATAATAGAGAGAGAGAGACAGGCAGGATGGATGGATGGATGGATGGATGGAGAGAGACAAACATGATAGACTGATAGAAAAATATAATAGAGAGAGAGAGACAGGCAGGATGGATGGATGGATGGAGAGAGACAAACATGATAGACTGATAGAAAGATATAATAGAGAGAGAGAGACAGGCAGGATGGATGGATGGATGGAGAGAGACAAACATGATAGACTGATAGAAAGATATAATAGAGAGAGAGAGACAGGCAGGATGGATGGATGGATGGAGAGAGACAAACATGATAGACTGATAGAAAGATATAATAGAGAGAGAGAGAGACAGGCAGGATGGATGGATGGATGGAGAGAGACAAACATGATAGACTGATAGAAAAATATAATAGAGAGAGAGAGACAGGCAGGATGGATGGATGGATGGAGAGAGACAAACATGATAGACTGATAGAAAGATATAATAGAGAGAGAGAGACAGGCAGGATGGATGGATGGATGGAGAGAGACAAACAGATGATAAACAGACAGACTGATAGATAGATATAATAGACAGAGACAGGCAGACAGACAGAGGATGGATGGATAGAGACAGAGAGATGATAGACAGACTGATAGAGAGAGACAGGCAGACAGACAGGATGGATGGATAGAGACAGATGATAGACAGACTGATAGATAAGATATAATAGAGAGAGAGAGACAGGCAGACAGAGGATGGATGGATGGATGGAGAGAGAGGCAGACAGAGAGAGTTGGATAGAGGGATGGAGACAGACAGACGATAGACAGATATAGTTATAATATATATACAGAGAGAGAGAGAGGCAGATAGATGATGGGTGGACGGACTGATCGACAGACCGATCACCTTTGTGGTGGGCCTCTTTAAATCTTCATTATTCATATGAACTGGACAATAATTAAGAGACAGAAAATAACAGGAGACCACCAGCCCCCCCCCCCAGCCCATCTGGAAGGTCCCAAAGAGACCCCCCCATCCCTCCCCCTAGTCCACAGAGGACAGGTTCGGAAAAAAGAGCGTCTAGGCCAGTCTTGCCGACTCTAGCCTAGGAGGTAGCCTTTAAGGCGAGCGGACTTCAACTCCCAGAATTCCCCAGCCAGCGTGGCTGGCTGGCGGGAACTCTGGGAGTTGAAGTCCACACGCCTGAAATTCACGGAGCTTGAGAAGCGGGGCTGGATTTTAGCCCAGGCTCTGCCGCCTTTCCTAAGGTTTCTCCTCCTGAAGTTGTGAGAAGGCGTCTCCTCCCTCCCGCGCCAGCCCGGCAGCTTTTGACCGTTGGCCGCCCTCTGCTCATGCCCAGGAGCCCTTTGCCAGCGCCGGCCACTGGGGTGGAACGAGCTGCCCGCGGGTCGGAGGGGTTCGAGGAAGGCTCCCCCCCAACTCCAAAGCCTCGCGGACGATGCCCCCCCCACCCGCCCTCTGGACGTGCTCAGAGGCACCCTCGCCTGGCCGGAGCGCTGCTTGCGGGGCCGGGAGGGGCGCCCGCGGTACCTGCAGCCGCCGCCGCCGCAGCAGCCATGGCCCGGGCGCCGCTTCTTCAGGCCGGCAGCATCCTCGCCCGGCCGGCCGCGGGAGACGGAAACAAAGGGAGGCGGAGAAAAGGCAGGAGCCGGGAAGGAGGAGGAGGAGGAGGAGAAAGGCGGCGGGGGGGGGGAGCGAAGGAGGGAAGAGAGGGGGAGGAAGGAGGGGAGGGAGGAGGGAAGGGAGGAAAGATGGGAGGGAGGGGAAGAGAAGAAGGAGGGAGGAGGGAAGGAAGCAGAGGAGGAAGGGAGGAGGAAGGGAGGAAGGAAAGATGGGAAGGAGGGAGGTTGAGAAAGGAAGACAAGATGGAAGGGAGAGAGGGAGGAAGGGAGAAAGCAGAAGAGGAAGGGAGGAAGGAGGAGGAGGAGGAGGAGGAGGAGGAGAAAGGCGGCGGGGTGGGGGGAGCGAAGGAGGGAAGAGGGGGAGGAAGGAGGAGGGGAGGGAGGAGGGAAGGAAGGAAGGAAAGATGGGAGGGAGGAGGGAGGTTAAGAAAGGAGAAAAAGAAGATGGAAGGGAGAGAGGGAGGAAGGAAGGGAGGGAGGGAAGCAGAAGTGGAAGGAAGGAAAGAGGAGGGGAGGGAGGAAGGAAAGGAAGGATGGGAGGGAGGGTGGGAGGAGGGAGGTTAAGAAAGGAAGAAAAGAAAAGAAAATGGAAGGGAGAGGGATGGAGGAAGGAAGGAAAGATGGGAGAGGAAGAAAAGAAGAAGGGAGGCAGGGGGGAGGGAGGGAAGCAGGGGAGGAAGGGAGGAAGGAAAGATGGGGAGGTTAAGAAAGGAAGAAAAGATGGAAGGGAGATAGGGAGGAAGAGAGAAAGCAGAAGAGGAAGGAAGGAGGAGGAGGAGGAGAAAGGTGGTGGGGGGGAGCAAAGGAGGGAAGAGAGGGGGAGGAAGGAGGAGGGGAGGGAGGGAGGAAAGATGGGAGGGAGGAAGGAAGGGAGGGAAGCAGAAGGAAGGATGAAAGGAGGGAAGGAAGGAAAGATGGGAGCGAGGAGGAAGGGGAAGAGAAGAAGAAAAGATGGATGGGAGGGAGGGCAGAAGGAAGGAAGAGAAAAGTAAGGGAGGAGGAAGAGATGAAAAAAGGAAAGAGGAACAAGTAAGGACGGCGGAAGGAAGGAAGGAAAAAGTAAGACGAGATAAAAAGGAAGGAAAAAGTGAGGGAAGGAAAGAAAGAAAGAAAGAAAGAAAGAAAGAAAGAAAGAAAGAAAGAAAGAAAGAAAGAAAGAAAGAGAAAAAGAGATCACAGCCAGAGGCAATCAACAGAGTCCAATGGTGAGAGACCAGCCTAACACATTATATAGGAATAAGGAATTCATGGTAAGTAAAATGTAAAAACTGTACTAGATCATTAAAACACCTTCTATTTAAAAAACAATAAAACGAAATATCAAAAAGGGAACAAACTATGTCCGTGATGCCCCCTCCCCCAATATTACAAGGGACCCCTTTGCAGTAACCTAAATTATGTCCCCTGAGGTCTATAGCAATTACTGGTAAGTCCTTGACTTACAACCGTTCATTTAGCAACTGCTGCAAGTTGCAATGCCCCCCCCTGGAGAAACATGACCTTTGACCTATGATCCTTGCACTTACTACCATTCCAAGATCCGTACGGTCACGTGATCCGAATTCAGACCCTTGGCAGCGAATATGTATTTACGACCGTCACAGCATTCTCCGGGTCACCTTCCCAGCTGGCTTCCAACATGCAAAGTCAAAGGGGGGGAGCTGGATTTGCTTAACGACCGTATGGTGATTTGCAGTGATTCACTTTACAACTGTTGCAAAAAATAAAAATAGTTGCACGATCTCAAGGGCTGCCCCAAAGAAGAGGGAGTCAAGCTATTCTCCAAAGCGCCTGAAGGCCGGACAAGAAGCAACGGATGGAAACTCATCATGGAGAGAAGCAACCTAGAACTAAGGAGAAACTTCCTGAGAACAATTAATCAGTGGAACTACCTGCCTCCAGAAGCTGTGAATGCTCCAACTTTGGAAGTTTTTAAGAAGAGATTGGACAGCCATTTGTCTGAAATGGTATAGGGTTTCCTGCCTGAGCAGGGGGTTGGACTACATGACCTCCAAGGTCCCTTCCAACATCATCATCATCATTATTATTATTAGGTAAAGGTAAAGGTTCCCCCGCACATGCGTGCTAGTCATTTCCAACTCTAGGGGCCGGTGCTCATCTCAGTTTCAAAGCCGAAGAGCCAGCGCTTGTCTGAGGACGTCTCCGTGGTCATGTGGCCGGCATGACTAGACGCCAAAGGCGCACGGAACGCTGTTACCTTCCCACCGTAGTGGTCCCTATTTTTCTACTTGCATTTTTACGTGCTTTCGAACTGCTAGGTTGGCAGAAGCTGGGACGAGTAACAGGCACTCACTCTGCTACGCAGGACTCGGGATTCGACCCGCCAAACTGCCGACCTTCTGATCGACAAGCTCAGCGTCCTAACCCACTGAGCCACCGCGTCCCTCATTATTATTATTATTATTATTTTTTATTATTATTATTATTATTATTATTATTATTATTATTATAATTATTATCATCATCATCATCATCATCATCATCATCATCATCATCATAATCCGTCCTGCTTAGGCATGGCAATTTTGGTCACAAGCTGAAGATTTCCCTGCACAGGTGGTCCTCCATTTACGACCACTATTGAGCCCAAAATTTCTGTTGCTAAGCAAGACATTTGTTAAGTGAGTTTTGCCTCATTTTACGACCGCTATTGCCACCCTTGTTAAGTGAATCACGGTAGGAAGGAGGCAGGAAGGAAATGAATTAATTTTTCAGGTTGCAGCAAAATTGTTGGACACTGTTGCAAGGTACAATCTGGCCAGCAGAGGGCACTGCTTCCCCTCCTATATAACACTGGAATTAAACTTCTTTTATGCCAGGAACAGAAGCTTCAAGAGGGATCTGTGAGGTCATCCAGTCCAATCCCAGGCCTAAAGCAGAGCCACAACTGTATGTAGAGCTCTGCAGCAAAGTTGTGACTTCCACTTTCTGGGGAAGCTGCTTCTTGTTGAACAACAATCATCATCCAGATGTTTTTCCTAGTTTCCAAGAAAAAAGATCAGCATGTTTGGCAAATTGTGCATGGATCTGCCTGTTACATTAAAGAAAAAAAAATATGGAAAAAGGACCAACTCAGATAATCGAAGGGCTTCCAGAACAGGACCTATTTTCCAAAGTTAGAATATTTGAGGGTTGATCGTTTTTAAAATATTTAAAACGTATTTAAATATTTATTTACAATATTTTAAAAAATATTTATTTTAAGCAGATAAAAAGAGGTTTGTGAGACTGCTGTCAGCCCAGGACTCAGAAACTAAAGACGTATGCTGGGGAATTCTGGGAATTGAAGTCCCTGCAATGTAAAGCTGCCAATGTTGAGAAACATTGGATTAGATTCATGAGAAATAACCTTTTTTTTCTAACTGCAGGTAATCCTCGAGTTACGATCACAATGGAGTCCAAAATTTCCCTTGCTAAGCGAGATAGGTAAGTGAATTTATCCTATCCTATCCTATCCTATCCTATCCTATCCTATCCTATATTGCTATTACATTCCATATTCTATTCTGTTCTGTTCTATTCTATTCTATTACATTACATATTCTATTCTATCTTATTCCATTCCATATCCTATCCTATCCTATCCTATCCTATCCTATCCTATCCTATCCTATCCTATCCTATCCTATCCTATCCTATCCTATCCTATCCTATCCTCTATTGCTATTCTATTCTGTTCTGTTCTGTTCTGTTCTATTCTATTCTATTCTATTCTATTCTATTCTATTCTATTCTATTCTATTCTATTCTATTCTATTCTATTCTATTCTATTCTATTCTATTCTATTCTATTCTATTCTATTCTATTCTATTCTATTCTATTCTATTCTATTCTATTCTGTCCTCTATTACTATTCCATTCCATATCCTATCCCATATCCTATCCTATCCTCTATTGCTATTCTATTCCATATCCTATCCTATCCTATCCTATCCTATCCTATCCTATCCTATCCTATCCTATCCTATCCTATCCTATCCTATCCTATCCTATCCTATCCTATTCGATTCTATAGAAATTTCCTCAGAGTGAGAACAATTAGCCAGTGGAACCGCTTGCCTCCAGAAGTTGTGGGTGCTCCACCACTGGAGGTTTTTAAGAAGAGACTGGACATCCACCTGTCTGAAATGGCTTTGGGTCTCCTGCCTGAGCAGGGGGTTGGACTAGAAGACCTCCAAGCTCCCTTCCAAGTCTGTTCTTCTATTTTACTAAGTGAATGGTTGGGAGGACCAGCCGTACGGGCCAAAGACTCTGGGCTCCTTTAAAAGAGGAGGGGAAAACAGCTACATCTGCAGCTATCCTCTCCTTCCTCTGTTGCACACACATCCTCTTCCCGTCAACTTTTTTTTTTAAAGAATATTTATTCAAGTTCCAAAGGGCACAGCTACTGGAATGTGGAAAGACAAATAACAGATCGAGGGTGGTGATTTTTTTTTAAAGGCCTCCAAAAAGAGATTTACCTTTCTAGGTTTGCCAGCCAGCGAGGAAAGGCTGGGCCTGCCCTGTTTTCTGGAAAGGAAAACAAGATATTCCAGTTCAAAAAAGGAATTGCTGCCAATTTGGACTGGTTGCATTTCTCTTAAAGGGACGGGAAGGTTTTGCTTTAATTCCGGCAGAAGAATGGATCCACTTTTGCTTCAAATAATATTAGATATTATTAGATTAGACAATTGTTATCCAGCGCTAATATTCCAACACATTTCAACTTTTGTTTCTCTTTAGAAAGCAGATTCGGATGTACCGGTAGGACTTGAAAATGAACAAAAAACACCCCCCAAAACTCTCATTTTAGGTGTGTGTATGAACAGAAGGATCTGAAGATAAGTGTAATGTCTGCGTTAACCTGTTGGCTGTTTCTTTTTCCACAAATAGTCCTCAACTTACAACAATTCATTTAGTGACTGTCACCCAGAAGGCGGGACTAGAACTCACCATCTCCTGGTGATTGGCCCAAAGTCACCCAGCTGGCTTTCATGTCTAAGGCGGGACTAGAACTCACCGTCTCCTGGTGATTGGCTCAAAGTCACCCAGCCAGCTTTCATGCCTAAGACGGGACTAGAACTCACCGTCTCCTGGTGATTGGCCCAAAGTCACCAGCCGGCTTTCATGTCTAAGGCGGAACTAGAACTCACTGTCTCCTGGTGATTGGCCCAAAGTCAGCCAGCCGGCTTTCATGTCTAAGGTGGGACTAGAACTCACTGTCTGGAATTATGGCCGTTCAGTCGGGATAGCTGTTAAGCGGGTCATCGTGTGACTACAACCGACTTTATGACATTTTTGCGGTGGTCTTGTAAGTGAACGCTGTGGTCATTAAGTGAGCCCATTGTACCAAATGGTTTTTTTTTTTTTTGCTGGAAACCACAGTTAGCCTGGGTAAGTTGGGCAGCCAATAAATTTTACGGATCAATACATGAAAATAAATAAACAGCAGTTTCTGGCAAAACCCCCCCACCTCTTAAATCGTGGTCACGTGAGTGCAGGACACTGTAAACAACCTTAAATGCAGGCCTGTTTCCAGGCACCCAAAATATGATTGATGTCCGTCATCTGGTAGGGTGGGTGTGTTAATTTTGGATCCAGGTCATAAGTAGCTCGGGGGGGGGGGTTCCATTGTAATTTTGGTCGCTAAACAGTCGTAAATCGAGGAGTGCCTTTCTCTCTCCCTCTCCCTCTCTCTCTTCTCCCCAACTTTCTCTCTCTCTCTCCCCCCAACTTTCTCTCTACCCCCAAATTTTCTCTCTCTCTCTCTTTCTCTCTCTCCCCATCTTTCTCTTTCCCCAACTTTCTCTCTCTTTTCCCCAACTTTCTACCCCAACTTTCTCTCTCTCTCTCTCTCTCTCTCTCTCTCTCTCACTCACTCACTCACGCTCTCTCTCTCTCTCTCCTGCCCCCTAATGGTCATCAGGAGCTCAGCCTCAATTTCCCCAACGGCAACAGGCTGGTTTCGAACCCTGTCCAGGAGTTCAAACGTCGCCCAAAGAGACTTCTCGAGAGAAAGCTTTCTGCACGTTCTCGGGGAAACCCTGCTCCTCTTCCTCCCCTTCCTTCCCCTCCATTTGGAAAACCCAAGTCAGCCAGCGAGGCAAGAGCCGGATACGAATCATCGGCACAGCCGGCTGAGACCGACCAGCCAGGCTAAACGAACGAATCGTCTCCCTCCGGAACAAAAGCCAGCCGTTTTCTTCCTTCCTTTCTTCGTGTGAACTCAAGCGAAGAAGAACCAGCTGGGAAAAAAAAAGGTCCGGGTCCCTCCCGCTGTCCAAGGTCCAGGCCGGTCAAGGGCACCAGCCGAGGGGACGGCCCCGGGGAAATTACAGGGTGCCTGCAAAACTGGGACGGTGGTGGTGGCGGTGGTGGGGGAAATAAAAATCAGTGCGGCTGAATTTATTACATTTTTTGCTTCCTGGTGCAGATTCCTCAACTCTGCCGAGAGCGAGACAGAAGAAGAGGAGGTCCCTCCTTCACTGGTTTTCCTGGGCCAGAGCGACGCGAAGCGATGGCCGCACCGGGCCAGTGGTCAGTCAAAGCCAAGGCCGCTGCCCTGCCCCCCCATTACTACGAGGGCTTCTTGGAGAAGAAGAATTTGTGGGACCAGGTACCCTTGGGAAGAAGAAACGGGAGCCATAGAGCGTGGGGTGGTGGTGGACCCAGATCGGAGGCTTTTTGGAAGCTGGGCACATCTGGGGGGGGGGAAATGCAGCTGCTGCCTCCTCCCCCCCCGGGGAGATGAGGGGAGGGTCTGCATTTTAATCGGGGCGGGGGGGAATCGAACAGCCTGGCCTGGTTTATCGGGAAGGGAAAGGGTCTGTGAGAAAGATAGAAAGATAGAATTACAGCCTAAAGAGAGTTGGAAGGGACCTTGGAGGTCTTCTAGTCCAACCCCCTTTGAGAGGCCGACGGTGTATTGATTCCTAGGAACGGGCCGATATGAGGCGGCGTAGCCCTTCGCCCGTACAGTCAGTCCTCGACTTGCGACAGTTCGTCTAGTGCAGGGGTAGGCCACCTTGGCTCTTTTATGACTGGTGAACTTCAACTCCCAGAATTCCTGAGCCAGCATGAGGGAACTATGGCCCCTTCATGACTCGCGGACTTCAACTCCCAGAATTCCTGAGCCAGCCAGGACTCAGCTTGGAAACCTCTCCCTTTCCCCTCAGCATGGCTGGCTCAGGAATTCTGGGAGTTGAAGTCCACCAGTCATAAAGCGGCCTAGGCCTAGACCAGGGGTAGGCAACCTTGGCTCTTTTATGACTCGTGGACTTCAACTCCCAGAATTCCTGAGCCAGCATGAGGGAACTATGGCCCCTTCATGACTCGCGGACTTCAACTCCCAGAATTCCTGAGCCAGCCAGGACTCAGCTTGGAAACCTCTCCCTTTCCCCTCAGCATGGCTGGCTCAGGAATTCTGGGAGTTGAAGTCCACCAGTCATAAAGCGGCCTAGGCCTAGACCAGGGGTAGGCAACCTTGGCTCTTTTATGACTCGCGGACTTCAACTCCCAGAATTCCTGAGCCAGCATGGCTCAGCTTGGAAACCTCTCCCTTTCCCCTCAGCATGGCTGGCTCAGGAATTCTGGGAGTTGAAGTCCACGAGTCATAAAAGAGCCAAGGTTGCCTACCCCTGGTCTAGTGACTGTGCAAAGCCACAACGGCACTGAAAAAAAGCAACCGGTGACCGCGTTCCACGCTGGCGACTGTTGTAGCCTCCTCGCGGTGGCGTGATTTGCATTTGGGCGCTAGGCAACCGGTTCCTATTGACGACAGCTGCAGCGTTTCCTTTCTGACAAGCAAACTCAGGGAGGGAACCCCGATTCCCTTAGCGACCGGGCGACTAACGGCTGCCGCCGTTTACTTAACAGCCACGGTGAGGAAAGTAGTAAAAACGGGGCAAAAACCACTTCATCAAGTTCTCACTTGGTGACCTGAATTCTGGGCTCAATGTGGCCGTACGTCAAGGACTGCCTGTATAAAGGATGGAGGAAGATGTTTAGAAGAGACCCGCCATAGTTACTCTGGCTGTAAAATGTGGGGGGGGGGGAGAGGTGGTGTGTAGGGAACATTCAGATAAGAGGCAGCTGAGCCTGAAGCTGCACAATGAATGGAGAAAGATGTTTAGAAAGATGTTGCTCAGGCTGTAAAAAGTGTGTGTGTGATGTTGCGTAGATCAGGGCTTTTCAGCCAGTGGTACGGGTACCACCTGGGGTACATTGGCACCTGGCAGGTGGTACGCGACCATCCTAGGAAAGTGGTAGCGGGGGAGGGGAATGAGCTGAACCGGTGGCAGCACCGCACAAGCCAGAGCGAGAGACGGCTGGAGCTGCAGGGCTGTCAGGGCTCAGCGGAAGCGCCGGGATCAGCACCAGGCTCCAGCTGGAGCTCGGCGCTGATCCTAGCGCTTTGCTGAACCCAGAAGAAGCGCCGATCAGCTGGAATGTTGCAGCATCTCCAGGGTCTTGTGATTTACATTCAGATGCTTGGCAACTGATTCCTATTTATGACGGTCACAGTGTCCCAAGGTCATGTGAAGTGACCAAAACCTGCTGCAACTACCCAGCAGAGGGGGAGGGAATAAAAACCAAACACCCCCCACCCCACCCCTGCTGCCAATCCTCAACAGAAATGCTCACAACGATGAAAACCTCGGACAGGAGGAAGAGGGCCACCGGGCAGGCAGGCAGGCGTCTTGCTCGGCCCTGGCTTGGGGGGCACTTTTTCCAGTGCCATTGTAACTTCGAACAGTCACTAAGCGAGCTGTTGTAAGTCGAGGACTACCTGTACTTTATCACTTTTTTCCTTTTTTTTATCATTCATTAAGCTTTTGACACCTTGCTAGGCGACTGGTGGTCCTCGGATGTTGCCGTATCCTAAAAGTGGTACAATGGGTGAAAAGGTTGAAAAGCCCTAGCCTAGAGAACAGCCTGAAGCTGCATAACATAAGAGGCTCAGAAGGGACCCCCCCCTAATTTCCCCCGAGACGGAAGTGGGGGGGGATATATCCAAGCTAGGGAATAGTCAGATAAGAGGCCGCCTTGCCCTCTGCTGTATAATGGACAAAAGAAAGAGGCTGAAAATGGACCCTACATAGTTTTCTCAGGCTTTCCAGGAGAAAGAAGTGGGGGACAGAGTCGTACTTTGAGATTGCAGGACTTTTTCACTTTACTATCCCTTTACAATGAGGCTCTCCAGTTGCCTGTCCTGTCTGGCCCACCTGGGAAGGCTGGCAGGAAGACACAGAGCAGTTTCTGGGAAATCCCCCCACTAACTCAGGGCCCCTCAAGTTGGGGCGTAACGGTCCCCAAATTGTTTGTTTCCGGCTCGGGATGCGAAAAGGAAGAGATCGCGAGAAAGTTGAGAAACTTGGATAGTCCTTTGGCCTGGCTGCCACAGGCCTCCAGTGGGTTATCGGTGTCATTCAGGGGTGGTACAAAAAATGGGCTTGAATTTTGTACGTTGCAAGTTCTAGGGTTTCTCCCCCCCCCTCATTTTATCCTTTTAATCGTTTAGTTGTAGCACGTTTTGGTATTTCATAAAGACCGCGATGGAATGGAAATGAGAGCCCGTTATGTGTAGTGGTGAAGGTGTTGTCCTAGTAAACCAGGAGACTGTGAATTCTAGTCCTGCCTTAGGCACAGAAGCCGGCTTGGTGACTTTGAGCCAATCACCAGGAGAGAGTGAGTTCTAGTTCTGCCTTAGGCATGACAACTGGCTGGGTGACTTTGGGCCAATCACTAGGAGACAGTGAGTTCGAGTTCTGTTTTAGGCATAAAGCCAGTTGGGTGACTTTGGGCCAACTGGTGTTGTCCTAGTAAACCAGGCGACTGTGAATTCTAGTCCTGCCTTAGGCATAGAAGCCAGCTGGATGACTTTTGGTCAATCATCAGGAGATGGTGAGTTCTAGTCCTGCCTTAGCCATGAAAGCTGGCTGGGTGACTTAGGGCCAATCACCAGGAGATGGTGAGTTCTAGTCCCGCCTTAGGCATGAAAGGCAGCTGGATGACTTTGGGCCAATCTCTCTCTCTCTCTCTCTCTCTCTCTCTCTCTCTGTGTGTGTGTGTGTGTGTGTGTGTGTCTGTGTGTGTCTGTCTGTCTGTCTGTCTGTCTGTCTGTCTTCTCTGTCTCTCTGTCTGTGTGTGTGTGTCTGTCTGTCTGTCTTCTCTCTTTCTCTGTCTCTCTGTCTCTCTCTGTCTCTCTTCCCCCCCAACCCACTTCACAAGGTTGCTGTAAGGAAAATAGGAGGAGGAAGGAGGGGATAGATGTGTTCACTGCCTTGAGTTGTTTGTAAAGCAATAAAGGCAGGATAATAACTGAATAAGCAAATAAAATAAATCTATCTTTCATTACAGGTAGCTTGAGGAACACTGTTTTAGCTGCTTTGCAGGGTGTGAAGGGGAAAAAAAGGAGACTCTGTGGGCAAAGATTTGGGGGAAGGGGTCCCCGGGGGAATAAATATGTTATGGGCCAACTCTCCCCAGCCCTTTACCTGGAACGAGTCACTATTTAAGTCACCATTCAAGATCTGAAATGATCCTCTCTTTTATTAAGCTACCGGGGGGAAAAAATCTTCAGATAGAAACTCCAGTAAATTGAGCCCGAAATTTCCGTGGCTAAGCAAGTTTTGAGTTTTGCCACCGTTTTATGACCTTCTTCGCCACAGTTGTTAAGTGAATCACGGCAGTTGTTAAGGTTAGTAACACGGTTGTTAAGTGAATCTGGCTTCCCCCATTGACTTTGCTTGTTAGAAGGTCGCAAAAAAGGAATCACGTGACCCCGGGACTCTGCCAACCGTCATAAATATGAGTCAGTTGCCAAGCGGTCCGAATTATGATCACGTGACCACGGGTGAAAAACGGTCATAAGTCTCTTATTTCAGTGCCGATGTAACTTTGACTGGTCACTAAATGAACTGTTGTAACTTGAGGACCACCTGTATTAATTCAGCACTGACAGGGGCTTTCCGTTTACTCCTGGGTGGTGGGCTTCGTGGGTCCAAATGAGTCAAGGAAAAGCGTTAGAAAATAAAATATGGAACTCTTTTCTCTGTGGAAATCTGGGAAGTTGCAAAAAAAAAATGTCCGACTTAGCTGTATCCATCAGGGCGGGTGGCAAAAAAAGTCAAGATGGCGGACAGGACGGTGGGATCGAGTCCTCTCCTGTTTCAAGATTAATCCCATTTAACCATTCCTCTGTTCTCTTTTATTTTTATAGGATTATAAGAAATACTGGGCCGGTCTTTGGGGTTCGACTTTATATTTCTATCACACCAGCAGAGAAAGTCAGGTAAGCCCCGTGTGGTATTGTGTGGTGTGCAAAGCAGAGCAAAGCGTTCAACTCTGGCAAATTTTGTGCTAGTGTGAATGGAGCCAGAACTGGAAAACCCGAGGTTCGTGTTCCCCTTTGGGTGACTCCAGATCTCGACTTGTTAGAAATAATAGTATAGAGGAGAACAGAACAGAATAGAAGCACCCACAACTTCTGGTGGCCGGCTGTTCCACTGGTTAATTGTCCTCACTGTGAGGAGAAACATCCTAACAGTGAGGACAATTAATCAGTGGAACAGCTGGCCACCAGATGTTGCGGATGCTTCATCACTGTTTTTTTTAAAAAAGAGACAGGACTGAAATGGCGTAGAGCCATGGTGGCAAACCTATGGCACGTGTGCCACAGGTGGCACACAAAAACCCTCTCTGTGGACACGTGCGCCGTCGCCGCAGTCCTAGGCCTTCAGCTGGGTTTTAGAAAACCTTTTCGCTTTAGGAATCCGCCGCCTTGTGCAAAAAAACAACAACAAAGGTTCGTTCAATCAATCAATTTAAACTTCTTGCGTGAAAAAAAAAAGTTCTGGCAAAGTTGGAATTGATTGATTGAACTTTTTAGTCCTACCCAGTCTGCCATTACCACCGCAGCCACGCCCACCCAGTGGGCCACACCCATCTGATTGGCCACACCCATCCAATGGGCCACGCCCACCCAGCACCTGAAAATACATAAGTGGGTTTTGGGTTGCAGTTTGGGCACTCGGTCTCTAAAAGGTCCGCCATCACTGGCGTAGGGTCTCCTGCTTGAACAGGGGGCTGGACTAGAACAGGGGTCCCCAACCCCCGGTCCGTGGACTGGCACCGGGTTGCAGCATGACAGCAACCAGGCCGCGCAAACAAGCGAAGCTCCATCCACGGGATGCAGGCAGCACACGAAACCACGTCTCCTGTGGTCCATGGAAAAATCTTTCTCCACAGAACCGGTCCCCCGTGCTCAAAAAGTTGGGCGCCTCTGGACTAGATACCTCCAAGGTCCCTTACAGCTCGATTCTGATTGAGAATAGAATAGAATAGAATAGAATAGAATAGAATAGAATAGAATAGAATAGAATAGAATAGAATAGAATAGAATAGAATAGAATAGAATAGAATAGAATAGAATAGAATAGAATAGAATAGAATAACAAAATAATAGAATAGAGTAGAATAGAATAGAAAATAAGGAATAGAATAGAATAACAAAATCATAATAGAATAGAATAGAATAGAATAGAAAATAAGAAATAGAATAAAATAACAAAATAATAATAGAATAGAATAGAATAGAATAGAATAGAATAGAATAGAATAGAATAGAATAGAATAGAATAGAATAGAATAGAATAGAATAGAATAGAAAAAGGAATAGGGAATAGGGAATAGGGAATAGGGAATAGATAGAACGGAATAGAAATAGAACAGAACAGAATAGAATAGAAAATATGGAATTGAATAGAAAATAGAACAGAACAGAATAGAAAATATGGAATAGAATAGAATAGAATGGAATGGAATGGAATGGAATGGAATGGAATGGAATGGAATGGAATGGAATGGAACAGAACAGAATAGATTGGAATGATAGAATAGAATAGAACAGAACGGAACGGAACGGAACAGAACAGAACAGAACAGAACAGAACAGAATAGAATAGAATAGAATAGAACAGAACAGAATAGATTGGAATGATAGAATAGAACAGAATGGAACGGAACAGAACAGAACAGAACAGAACAGAATAGAATAGAAAATAGAACAGAACAGAAAATATGGAATAGAATAGAAAATAAGGACTAGAATAGAATAGAATAGAATAGAATAGAATAGAATAGAATAGAATAGAATAGCTATTGTCACTTTAAATGTACGCTATCAGCATACATTAAAATGAAATTTCATCCCATTCAGCTCTCAAAGGGTCACCACCTCCAATATACACTCCATAAATCTGACAAAAGATTATTTATAGGTAGATTTGATCCATCTACACCTCACTTTTTTCAAGAGAGTCCAGGTGACACGCATACAAACTCCCCCTACTTTACGACAAACCTGTGAGGTAGGCTGGTCCGGAAAAGAGGACGGGGTAAAGTAACCTAGTGAATCGTGGGATCCAGTGGGAACTTGGACCCAGAACATCCAACCTCTGCAACCTCATCCCTATAAACTCTATTTATTTATCAATTTTATTTTTGATAAATTGATAAATTGCAAAATAGTTTATCCATTTATACAGGAAGTTCTCGATTTACCCTCATAATGGAGCCCAAAATTTCCCTTGCTAAGCATGGCAGTTGTTAAGTGAGTTTTGCCTCATTTTACGACCTTTCTTGCCACAGTTCTTAAGTGAATCACTGCCCTTCTTAAGTTAGTGACATGTTTGTTAAGTGAATCTGGTTTCCCCCATTGACTTTGCTTGTCAGAAAAGTCGCAAAAGGGGATCACATGACCCCCGGGACGCTGCGACCGTCATAAATATGAGTCAGTTGCCAAGTCCGGATTTTGATTTGAATGCTGCAACGGTCCTAAGTGTGAAAAAAAGGAGTCACGTTTTTCAGTACCATTGTAATGGTCATTAAATGAACCGTTGTAAGTCAAGGACTACCTCTACTTAGATCTAACTAACTTTTTGAGTATCTTTCTGACAAGTGTGGAATGGGTTTCTACCTATTCATTTTATAATAATAATAATAATAATAATAATAATAATAATAATAATAATAATAATTATTATTATTATTATTATTATTATTATTATTATTATTATTATTATTATTTTATTCATTGATGATGCATTTTGATTGACCGACATTATGGCGATGCATGAAATTGCTCTAGATAAATTAAGCGAAAGTCTAAAGAATCGAATAGATTTGGGGCCATAGATTAGTGGTAGATTATCTCCTTCCCGCGGTCCTGGATTCAAATCCTCTGCACCTCTAAGTAAAAAAGAGGAGTCGCATATATAAGATCTTCCTTCGTTTGAATCTTGGAAAAAGTTGTTGGGCCACAGGACAAAACGTTTGATTGGGCATATAGTCAGCAGCCTATATTTCTAAAAAGGACTAGTGGGAATGTAACCAAGAAAGTAGACAGTTTGTCACGGCAGCTGACTGGAATAAACTGCAACCTTGAGGACTAGAAGCTTGGAAACTGGACTTTTTACTCGTTCTTCTTCACCTCCAGTATATAGAGAAAATTGATCTGACTGACTTGGTCTCCTTGGCTGAAGACAATTGTCCAAGAACTGTGAGTCCCACGTCTACAGAAAAACCAGGGTTGACTCTGAAGATGAGGAATCAGGAAGTGAAGTTGAGGGTAACGTATTTCCTTTCGTTACAAAGGGATTATTCCACCCATGAGCTGTTCTTGAAATATAAAAAGTTGTGCACATGAGTGTGATATAATTGAGCAAGATAAAGTATGCCGGCACTAAGATGCAAAATCTTTCAAAATTATATAATCTTCTGATTTTTTTAAATTTTGCTTTGAATCCCGGTCCGTATTTGTATCCTGCTAGAAAAAGACCTGATTAATCTAGAACAGAGGTTTCCAAACTTGGCCACTTTAATACTTTATGGACTTCAACTCCTAGAATTCCTCAGCTAGCTATGCTGGTTTGGGAATTCTGGGAATTGAAATCCACAAGTCTTAAAGCGGCCAGGTTTGGAGACCCCTGATCTGGAATCTAAATTACAACAAAACAAAATTAATTCTAGAATTTTGGGGGCTCCGTCAGCTACGATTGGTCATCCATTTTGTCTGAGATAGTCTGAGGAGACCTGTGTGGGCTAGGGGTTGAACTAGAGAGGTCCCTTTATAACTCTATGGCTCTTAATTCCATGATCTCCAAGGTGTCTTCCAACCGTGCGACTTTTTGATTCCATGACCTCCAGGATTGCTTCCAACCCAACGACTCTATGATTCCAAGATGTCCAAGGTCCATTTCAATCCTGTGACTGTATGATTCCATGACCTTCAAGGTTGCTTCCAACCCTATGACCCCATGATTCCACGACCACCTTTCATGACTCCATGATTTCCATGACCAATAAGGTCTTTCCTTCCCTGTGACTCTATGATTCCAGGAGCACCCTTACAACCCCATTCCTCCATGATTCCATGACCTCCAAGGTCCCTTCCATCCCTGTGACTCTTATGATTCCACAACCGCCCTTACAACCCCATTCCTCCATGATTCCATGACCTCCAAGGTCCCTTCCATCCCTGTGACTCTTATGATTCCACAACCGCCCTTACAACCCCATTCCTCCATGATTCCATGACCTCCAAGGTCCCTTCCATCCCTGTGGCTCTATGATTCCATGGTCACCCTTACAACCCCATTCCTCCATGATTCCATGACCTCCAAGGTCCCTTCCATCCCTGTGACTCTATGATTCCATGGTCACCCTTACAACCCCATTCCTCCATGATTCCATGACCTCCAAGGTCCCTTCCATCCCTGTGACTTTATGATTCCACGACCGCCCTTACAACCCCATTCCTCCATGATTCCATGACCTCTAAGGTCCCTTCCATCCCCGTGACTCTATGATTCCACAACCGCCCTTACAACCCCATTCCTCCATGATTCCATGACCTCCAAGGTCCCTTCCATCCCCGTGACTCTATGATTCCACAATTCTAATCTTTTTCCTAATTCTTACCTCACACGGACTTTGTTTTTCCTTTACAGATGGAAAGCCTGGAACAACAGGAAATGTGGAAAGGTTTTATACTCACAATGGTGGAGGTAGGGGGTCATTTATTCTCCGCCAGCCTTCTTAAGCAGTAAACCATTTTGGGATGCCTTGCGCTTATTTATTTTAAATTGCAACAAGAGCGGCAGGGCGCCCAACACTCAAAATTGAATGTGTTTGGAACGTGGCTCAATATCCCAAAACAAACAAACTGACTTGGAATTCCAGTAACCATGTTTTTATTTCAAAAGAAGCGTTTGCAAAGGCTTGGTGAGCTGAAACCCACACAGGAGTTCAGCCACACCTTAAACAGCTGTTTGACACATTTTTATATCCTATCCCCGACGCAGATTCCCCCTTCCCCTATCGCACTCAATGTCCCTTCCCTAATCACCCGAAAACTACTCCGGACCGCCTAAAATCACTGCCCCCTCCCCTTTTCCAAGAAGCCCCCTTTGTGCCCATCCTATCTATCACCAACTGGTCTTCTATGAACGAAGCTTGCTTTTTATCTGTCTGCGGTTATTTATTTATATTTATTTATATTTATAATTGAATTTCTATACCGCCCTTCTCCCGAAGGACTCAGGGCGGTGTACAGGGCAATAAAAGCACTACAAGAGCCTTGGTGGAGCAGTGGGCTAATGCCTCCTTAAGTAACACCAGCTGCCTGCAATTAGTGCAGGTTCGAGTCCCACCAGGCTCAAGGTCGACTCAGCCTTCCATCCTTCCGAGGTAGGTAAAACGAGGACCCAGATTGTTGGGGGCAATTAAGCTGACTTTGTAATAATGCCGCTTGGGGGGTGTGAAAGCCCTAATAAGCAGGCATATACATAGAATGAAGGCTATTGCTAAAGCACATTGGTTTGTGCTTTAAATTGTAAGCCGCCCTGAGTCTTCGGAGAAGGGCGGGATATAAATGGGATTAAAATAAAATAAAATAAAAAATAAAAGTTACAAAAGTTAAAAGTAAATTCAATTAATGGAGCCCTAACAATAAATAATTAAAAAATTAAAATTATGCATTGAGCTCTAGACTTACAGGTGTTATTTTGCCACTACTTGCGGATTCAGTTAGCTAGCGTTTTCAGCTTATCACATTTGTACTTGTCAGCTTTTAGATGAGATAGAAAGACAACCGTTATTACTTAGGATTTTCAGGTGCCTTCTTCTAATGTCCTTTAGACTCATTAGAAATTTCTGAATAATATTTTATACCTTTCAAATGGGAAGACAAACCTCCACGGTCACACGATCAAAATTTGGACGCTTGGGAACTGACTCACATTTATAACGGTCACAGTGTCCCGGGGGGTCCTTGTGTTCCCCTTTTGCGACCTTCTGATAAGCAAAGTCGGCGGGGGAAGCCAGATTGACTTAACAACCGTGCAGCTAAGTTAATAACTGCCCTGATTCCCTTAACAACGGTGGTCGTAAGTTGAGGACTACCTGCTAATCGTGTACCTTTTCTTCGGAACTAAATAGCCCCGGAACAAGCGTGACGGTGATTTATAAATGTTTTCTAAAACAGGGCTTTTCAACCTTTTCACCCATTGTACCATTTTTAGGATACGGCAACATCCGAGTACCACCAGTCGCCTAGCAAGGTGTCAAAAACGTAATGACCAAAAAAAAAGAAAGAAAGAAAAAAGTGATGAACTACAAGTAGTCCTTGACTTACCACACTTCGCTTAGTGACTGTTCAAAGTTACAATGGCATTGAAAAAAGTGCCCCACAAGCCACATCCAAGCAAGACGCCTGCCTGCCCGCCCGGCAGCGCTCTTCCTCCTGTCCGAGGTTTTCATCGTTGTGAGGATTTCTGTGGAGGATTGGCAGCGGGGGTGGGGTGGGGGGTGTTTGGTTTTTATTCCCTCCCCCCCCGTCTGCTGGGTGGTTGCAGCAGGTTTTGGTCACTTCCCATGACCCTGGGACACTGTGACCGTCATAAATATGAATCAGTTGCCAAGCATCTGAATGTAAATCACAAGACCCTGGAGATGCTGCAACATTCCAGCTGATCGGCGCTTCTTCTGGGCTCAGCGGAAGCGCCAGGATCAGTGCCGAGCTCCAGCTGGATCCTGGCGCTGATCCAAGCGCTTCCGCTGAGCCCTGACGGCCCTGCAGTTGCAGCCGTCTCTCGCTCAGGCTTGTACGGTGCTGCCACCGGTTCAGCTCATTCCCCTCCCCCGCTACCACTTTTCTAGGATGGTTATCTACCACCTGCCAGGTGCCAATGTACCACAGGTGGTACCCGTACCACTGGTTGAAAAGCCTTGTTCTAAAACATACATTTTACGTCGGGCACCAGCTCAGCCTCTCGTCTGCTACCCTTAGATGAAGATCCCGCCGTCTGTCTCTTTGCTGCCCGGACACCTGTACAGGTTGTCCGAAGCCTTGGAGAAGGAGAAAGAGAGGCGATCCAACTTGTGTGTGAACGTCAAAAGGGAAGAGAAACTGCCCAAGTGAGTAGATTGCGAGCTGCTTACTGTGCTTGTTTACACCTGTCGCGATGAAAATCGGAAGTGATTTTTATCTGTTCCTTTCCAAAACCGTTTACGTCGTGAATGACATCACGGACACTTCAAGCCAGTTTGGCGTAGGGGTGAAGGGGCCAGCCTAGAAACCAGGAGACAGTGAGTTCTAGTTCCGTCATGTGTGAAAGCCGGCTGGGTGATATTGGGCCATTCACCAGGAGACTGGGAGTTGTAGTCCTGCCTTAGGTGTGAAAGCCAACTGGGTGACCTTTGGGCCATTCACTAGGAGACTGGGAGTTGCAGTCCCACCTTAGGTATGAAAGCCAACTGGGTGACATTGGGCCATTCACCAGGAGACTGGGAGTTGTAGTCCCACCTTAGGTATGAAAGCCAACTGGGTGACATTGGGCCATTCACCAGGAGACTGGGAGTTGTAGTCCCGCCTTAGGGGTGAAAGCCAACTGGGTGACATTGGGCCATTCACCAGGAGACTGGGAGTTGCAGTCCCTCCTTAAGTGTGAAAGCCAACTGGGTGACATTGGGCCATTCACCAGGAGACTGGGAGTTGTAGTCCCGCTTTAGGTGTGAAAGCCAACTGGGTGACATTGGGCCATTCACCAGGAGACTGGGATTTGCAGTCCTGCCTTAGGTGTAAAAGCCAACTGGGTGACTTTTGGGCCACTCACTAGGAGACTGTGCATTTTAGTCCTATCTTAGGCATAAAAACCAACTGGGTGACTTTGGGCCAATAAGCAAGAGACTGAGAGTTCTAGTCCCGCCTTACTCATGAAACCTGGCTGGGTGACCTTGGGCCGATCACTAGGAGACTGAGAGTTCTAGTCCTGCCTTAGTTCTGAAAGCTGGCTTGGTGACTTTGGGCCAACCCATCTCACAGGAGTGTTGTTACTGTAGGGAAAAAAAGAAGTGGAAGTTGGGTATGTTTGCTACCTTGAGTTATTTATAAAATAATAAAGTCAGGATCAAAATCTAAGACATAAATAAATATGAGAAGGAGCAGATAGGGGAGGTCTGGAGTCGAGTGCTTGCCCTTGACCAACAACCCTGCAGTGTTGCACACTCTCAAGGTTCTGCTTTTCTTTCTTTCTTTCTTTCTTTCTTTCTTTCTTTCTTTCTTTCTTTCTTTCTTTCTTTCTTTCTTTCTTTCTTTCTTTCTTTCTTTCTTTCTTTCTTTCTTTCTTTCTTTCTTTCTTTCTTTCTTTCTTTCTTTCTTTCTTTCTTTCTTTCTTTCTTTCTTTCTCTCTCTTTCTCCTTCCTTTCCTTCCCTTCCCTTCCCTTCCCCTTCCCCTTTCTCTTTTTCTTTTTCTTTCTCTTTCTCTCTTTTCTTTTCTTTTCTTTTCTTTCTCTCCCAGCTGTTTCTTCAGGGTCTCCAGAATGGAGGCTGTGGACCTTCTGGAGCAGAACGAAAATTATGGCAATATGTTGTTGCGTCCTGGACAAGATGGGAAGAGTTTCTCGTTGACCGTTCGGCAGAAGGTGAACGGGTGAGTTAGCCGGACAAGGGTTCGGCTTAGAGGCGGGCCTTCCATCCTTTCAAGATCCAGTGACAGATAGTCCTCGACTTACAACTACAATCGGGCCCCGAATTTTCGTTGCTAAGCAAGGCAGTTGTTAAGTGAGCTTTGCCCCCTTTGGGCTTGGATAGGGGCCTCGAGTTAAGACGCGCTAAGAGGCCCCTGATCAGATTCTTAGCCGGTTATTTTAAGAGGTTAGGGAGGGGGAGGGAGGGGGGGGGTGGGGAGGGAACCTGTAACCGGCACTCAGTCTGGTCCTGTTAGAGGTCCTGGTGGGACGGGGTTGGGGGAGGTGGCTGCTGGCGCTGGGAATGTGGGGGTGGGGCATCGAATCCCCACGGCGATAGGGTATGGCAGCAGGTGTTTGCGCGGAGGGTCATATCAACATCTGGGATCGCGCCCCCGCTATCTTCGAGCGGTGGCGCGCTCCGACCCTCCGGTTAGCACCCTCTTACCCGGGGATGAGGGTGATCAGGCCCCTGAGCTCAGGCTGGTCTATTTTAACGCTAGATCCGTAGTGAATAAAGCTCCCCTCATCCGTGATCGGATCGAGGAGGAATGTGCGGATCTAGCGTGCATCACGGAAACTCGGCTGGGCTCGGAGGGAGGGGTGCCTCTCACCGAGTTATGCCCGCCGGGTTTCCGGGTGCTGCACCAGCCACGGGCTCAGGGCAGGGGTGGTGGGGTGGCAGTGGTTATTCGGGAGACATTATGTCCCCGGGAGGCCACCATTGTCCAGATGGCCGGGAGTGAGACCCTCCTCTTGAGGTGTGGTCCTCGGGTTCAGTTGGGCTTGTTGCTTACATACCTGGCGCCCAGCTGTGTGGCAACAGCCCTGCCCGAGCTGCTCGACACCCTCTCAGGGTTGGCGGTGGAGTTCCCCAGGCTTGTAGTCCTGGGAGACTTCAACCTGCCATCACTGGGAGGGTCGTCGGAGTTAGCTCGGGAGTTCATGGCTTCCATGACAGCCATGGGCCTGACCCAGGTTATTGAGGGCCCGACTCATGAGGGGGGTCACACTCTTGACCTGGTGTTCCTGTCTGGACAGTGGTTGGATGATCTGGGAGGGGGTTCTCCGTCCATCACCCCTCTGTCATGGTCAGACCATTACCTCCTGAGGCTAGTTTTCTGTTATGCCATCCCCTGCCGCTGGGCGGCGGAGCCGACCAGGTGGTTCCGCCCCAGGCGCCTAATGGACCCAGATCGGTTCCAGAGGGCGCTTGGGCCTATACCTATCACCCTTACCCACAGCCCAGTCGATGCCCTGGTGGAGGCCTGGGAAATGGCAGCCACCAGGGCACTCGACTGCGTTGTACCCATGCGACCTCTGACCCGACGCAGATCCCGTTGGGCCCCATGGTTCTCTGTGGAGCTCCGGGAGATGAAGCGGCGGAGACGAGGTCTAGAGAGCGGTTGGAGATCCAGCCGATCCGAATCCGACCGATTGCAGTTAAGAACCTTTACAAGGTCTTATCTTGCGGCGATGAGGACGGCGAAGTCTAACTACTTTGCCGCCCTTATCGCGTCCGCAGATAATCGCCCGGCCGCCCTATTTAGGGTGACTCGCTCCCTCCTTAATCAGGAGGTGAGAGAGGATCCCTTGCAGGGACGAGCCGAGGAGTTTAGTCATCATCTGGCGGACAAAATCGCTCGGATCCGGACCGGCTTGGACTCTGACTGGGCAGAGTCTAATGTGGAGGAATCAGGCGGTCTTGAGCACGTTATCTGGACTGAGTTCGACCCTGTTTCCCCTGATGATGTGGACAGGATCATGGGGAGACTGAGCACCACCACCTGTTTGTTAGATCCGTGCCCCTCCTGGCTAGCCTATGCGGCTCGGGAGGGAACACGAGGCTGGTTCCATGCAGTAATAACTGCTTCTTTGAAGGAGGGTGTCTTCCCTGCCGCCTTGAAGGAGGCGGTGGTGAGATCCCTTCTCAAGAAGCCTGCTTTGGACCCGGCTGTTTTAAACAACTACCGTCCAGTCTCCAACCTTCGCTTTCTGGCGAAGGTTGTTGAGAGTGTGGTGGCGCATCAGCTCCCTCTGTTCCTGGAAGAAACCAATTATCTGGACCCGTACCAATCGGGCTTCAGGCCCGGACACAGCACGGAGACGGCATTGGTCGCGCTGGTGAATGATCTCTGGAGGGCTAGGGACAGGGGTTGCTCCTCTGTCCTGGTCCTATTAGATCTCTCAGCGGCGTTCGATACCATCGACCATGGTATCTTACTGCGGCGTCTCAGGGGGCTGGGAGTGGGAGGCACCGTTTTACGGTGGTTCTCCTCCTACCTCCAGGGCCGCTCGCAGTCGGTGTTGACGGGAGGGCAGAGATCCGCCCCGAGGTCTCTCATTTGTGGAGTTCCTCAGGGGTCGGTTCTCTCGCCTCTCCTGTTCAACATCTATATGAAGCCGCTGGGCGAGATCATTCGTGGTTTTGGGGTGGGGTATCATCAGTACGCTGATGATACCCAACTTTTTCTTTCCACCCCGAACCAACCCAGTGATGCCCTCTCCGTGATGTCCCGGTGCCTGGAGGCGGTTCAGGTCTGGATGGGGAGAAACAGGCTTCGTCTCAATCCCGCCAAGACTGAGTGGCTGTGCATATCGGCATCTCGGGTTAACCAAGTTATTCCATCCTTAATGATGGGGGGTGAGGTGTTACCCCCCGTCGATAGGGCTCGCAACTTGGGCGTCCTCCTGGATTCACGGCTCAATTTCGAAGACCATATAGGAGCCGTGACCAGGGGGGCTTTTGCTCAGGTTCGCCTGGTGCGCCAGTTGCGTCCCTATCTGGACCGAGACGCCCTACGCACAGTTACTCACGCGCTTGTGACCTCCCGTTTGGACTACTGTAACGCTCTCTACATGGGGCTGCCCTTGAAGACCACTCGGAGGCTTCAACTGGTGCAGAATGCGGCCGCGCGAGTTGTAATGGGGGTTTCCCGATACTCCCATGTAACACCTCTACTCCGTGAGCTGCATTGGCTTCCGGTTGCCCTCCGGGTGAAATTCAAGGTGCTGGTTATCACCTATAAAGCCCTACATGGCCTGGGTCCGGGATATCTGAGGGAACACCTGCTGCCGTCATCAAACGCCCTTCACCCAGTGCGCTCCCACAGGGAGGGTCTGCTCAGGGTCCCGCCGGTAAGAGATTGCCGGCGGGTGACACCCAGGGATAGGGCCTTCTCGGTGGGAGCGCCTGCCCTCTGGAACCAGCTGCCGGTGGAGCTGAGGACTGCCCCCGACCTCCGATCATTCCGCCGGGGCCTGAAGACCTGGCTCTTTGAGCTCTCGGGCCCAGACTGAGGAGAAATTTTAATTTGGGGTTCTTTTTAATCGACTACAGGGTCAATTTAATATTTTTTAATTTGGTTCTTAATTTTTGTATTTTGGATTTTTAATTCCCTGTAAACCGCCCTGAGTCCTCAGGGAATAGGGCGGTATATAAATATAACTAAATAAATAAATAAATAAATTTTACGACTTTTAGGGCCACAGTGGTGAATTGCCGCAGTGGTGAAGTTAGTAACGCGGTTGTTAAGTGAATCTGGCTTCCCACGTTGACTTTGCTTGCTAGAAGGTCGCAAAAGGGGGGGGGGGGAAATCACGTGACTACTTAAGGTAGACTGCGCTTAAAGATGGAGGCTCAACATACGTCACTTTTTCCAGTGTTCTTGTAACTTCAGGCACTAAATGAGCGTTTCGTAAGTCGAGAATGACCTGTATGGAAGTATTTTTCCCTCCTCTCTTTTTTACACTGAAAACTAGGGAGGGTTTGAAATATTTCCCTTGACACCCCGTTTCCTTCTGTGGGCTGAGAAACCTTTCCACCCCACGTGTCCGGCTTTTTTTCCCCCTCCCGTTTTCACAGATCATTGAAAACAGGCAGCGTCAAAATTGAATTAATAAATACAAGTAAATAAATAAATCTGCTTTTTCCCCCCGATTTGCGTGAATGTCAGGAGCTCAAGCTTTGCCTTGCCAAGCGTGTATTTTGCCTTCTGACCTTAGAAATGACCTAAATAAAAATCACCTCCTGACGAAACTCAGCAGAGGAGAGGATTTGAATTCTGTTTTTTATGTTCTTTACAGAGCCATAAGCATCAGGCACTATAAAATCAACGCTGTCGGTGGAGAATACGTCATTGTTATGGAAAAGCCGGTAAGGGGGATCAGGAGGGAAGGTTGTGGGTGGGGAGGGGGATGAAGACAAACCGGGTTTTTTAGAAAAAACTGCGGTAAGAACAGACCTTGACCAACAACTTTATCAAGTTATTCGTTTCAAATATATAATGTTTAAAATGGACAACCTCCCCATGTTACCAGATCTCATGCAATTATAGGTGGGGTGTTTTCTTTCTTTCTTTCTTTCTTTCTTTCTTTCTTTCTTTCTTTCTTTCTTTCTTTCTTTCTTTCTTTCTTTCTTTCTTTCTTCCTTCCTTCCTTCCTTCCTTCCTTCCTTCCTTCCTTCCACTCTATTTCCATCCTTCCTTCCATCCTTCCTACTCTATTTCCTTGCTTCCCTCCTCCTTCTTCCTTCCTTTAACATTTTTCCTTCCTTTCCTTCCTTCCTTCCTTCTTCCTTCTCTATTTCCTTCCTTCCCTCTCCTTCCTTCCCTCCCTTTCTTTTCTTCCTTTCCCTTCTTCCCTTTCCCTTCCTCCTTCTCTGTTATCATCTTTCCTTTCTTCCTACCCCTTCTCCTCCCTCCCTCCTTCCTTCCTCCCTTCCTTCCTTCCTTCCTTCCTTCCTTCCTTCCTTCCTTCCTTCCTTCCTTCCTTCCTTCTCTATCTCCATCCTTCCTTTTCTAATTCCTTCCTCCCTTCTCCTTCCTTCCTTCCTTCCTTCCTTCCTCTCTATTTCCATCCTTCCTTCCATCCTTCCTACTCTATTTCCTTGCTTCCCTCCTCCTCCTTCCTTCCTTCCTTTAACATTTTTCCTTCCTTTCTTTCCTTCCTTCCTTCTTCCTCTATTTCCTTCCTTCCCTGTTTCCTTTCTTCCCTCCCTTTCTTTTCTTCCTTTCCCTCTTTCCCTTTCCCTCCTTCTCTGTTATCATCTTTCCTTTCTTCCTACCCTACTTCTCTTCTCTCCCTCCCTCCCTCCTTCCCCCCTTCCCCCCTTCCTTCCTTCCTTCCTTCCTTCCTTCCTTCCTTCCTTCCTTCCTTCCTTCCTTCCTTCCTTCCTTCCTTCCTTCCTTCCTTCCTTCCTCAGCTCAAAACAGCTGAGCGTTTACAAATGTCTTGAAATTTCCACCCACTCGTTCCCCTTCCTCGCTTCTCTTTCCATTAGAATTACTGCTCTTCCCTCCTGGCCGTGCTGGACTTCTTCATCACCAAGACCAACGGGCTCCTGGTGCCGCTCACTGTGGAGAAAAGCTACGCCATGGCGCTAGGTAGGCCTCCCCCATATCTGGAATTGTTTTTGGGGCACCGGAGGTGGAAGGGGAGAGGTTACAGGGGAATCCTCGACTTACAACCGCAACGGGGTCCAAACCTTTTGTTGCTAATCAAGGCGGTTGTTTTTGCCCCACGGCCTTTCTTGCCCCAGTCCTTAAAGGGAATCCCTGCAGTTGTTAAGCGAGTCACGCGGTCATTAAAACTTATCTATTCGAACAAGTCGGCCTGGCCTGATGGATTTGGGTTTTAATATTATTTTAACTAATGTATTCTTATTTTTATTGCCCTGTACACCGCCCTGAGTCCTTCAGGAGAAGGGCGGTATATAAATCAAATAAATAAATAAATAAATAAATTAAGCCAATTCAGCTTCCCCACTGACTTTGCTTCCACCAAAGGGGATCACGTGACCTCTGCACACTGCGACCGTCATAAATATGAACCGGTTGCCAAGCATCTGAATGTAAGTCACGTGACCAGGGGGATGCTGCAACGGTCGTAAGTGTGAAGAACGGTCCTAAATCTCTTATTTCAGTGCCGTGGTAACTTCGAGCAGTCAGTAAGCGAACGGTTGTAAGTCAAGGATTCCTGTAGTCAAGATGCCGTCAGAAGCACACACACACACCCCAGTTTTCTACTAGGAATCAGGGGTAGGCAACCTTGGCTCTTTTATGATTGGTGGACTTCAACTCCCAGAATTCCTGAGCAAGCCATGCTGAGGGGAAAGGGAGAGGTTTGCAAGCTGAGCCACGCTGGCTCAGGAATTCTGGGAGTTGAAGTCCACGAGTCACAAAAGAGCCGAGGTTCCCCACCCCTGCTATATCCGGTGGAATTACTCGTCTGTACTTTTAGAGCCGGGCGTCTTCAAACTTGGCTCTTTCATGACTGGTGGACTTCAACTCCCAGAATTGCTGAGCCAGCGTGGTTCAGCATGGAATCCTCTCCCTTTCTTCCCCTCAGCATGGCTGGCTCAGGAATTCTGGGAGTTGAAGTCCACAAGTAACAAAAGAGCCAAGGTTCCCCACCCCTGCTATATCCGGTGGAATTACTCGTCTGTATTTTTAGAGCAGGGCGTCTTCAAACTTGGCTCTTTCATGACTGGTGGACTTCAACTCCCAGAATTGCTGAGCCAGCGTGGCTCAGCATGGAAACCTCTCCCTTTCCCCTTAGCATGGCTGGCTCAGGAATTCTGGGAGTTGAAGTCCACGAGTCACAAAAGAGCCAAGGTTCCCCACCCCTGCTATATCCGGTGGAATTACTCGTCTGTACTTTTAGAGCAGGGCGTCTTCAAACTTGGCTCTTTCATGACTGGTGGACTTCAACTCCCAGAATTCCTGAGCCAGCGTGGCTCAGCATGGAAACCTCTTCCTTTCCCCTCAGCATGGCTGGCTCAGGAATTCTGGGAGTTGAAGTCCACAAGTAACAAAAGAGCCAAGGTTCCCCACCCCTGCTATATCCGGTGGAATTACTCGTCTGTACTTTTAGAGCAGGGCGTCTTCAAACTTGGCTCTTTCATGACTGGTGGACTTCAACTCCCAGAATTGCTGAGCCAGCGTGGCTCAGCATGGAATCCTCTCCCTTTCTTCCCCTCAGCATGGCTGGCTCAGGAATTCTGGGAGTTGAAGTCCACGAGTAACAAAAGAGCCAAGGTTCCCCACCCCTGCTATATCCGGTGCAATTACTCGTCTGTACTTTTAGAGCAGGGCGTCTTCAAACTTGGCTCTTTCATGACTGGTGGACTTCAACTCCCAGAATTCCTGAGCCAGCGTGGCTCAGCATGGAAACCTCTCCCTTTCCCCTCAGCATGGCTGGCTCAGGAATTCTGGGAGTTGAAGTCCACCAGTCACAAAAGAGCCAAGGTTGTCTCCCCCTGTGTAACCAGGCCTTGTTTTCTTTCCAGAGGTCATGGAGATGGATCAGGAAAGAGAGCAGAGGTTCTCGGGGTCCTCCTTGGAGCCTGAGGACCCCCAACCACCTTTTAAAGGTACTTTGAGGCCGATCCCGACGCTGAATTCTCACCTGGATCACGGCAGGCAGCTTCCATTTTCCATCTACCTCCAGCTTCAAATTTGCACACAAATGCTATGACACGTCCACAGAGTTTTATTTGCCAAGGGCTAGTTCTGAATACACACCCACGCCCACACCCAAGTGACGTGGCCTGCCAAGGGAGGATAAGGACAACCTTGCCCCACAGAGGTGGGGAAAGGCCCCCGTCTCTTAGCCTTCCACAAAGGGGTCAACATTTGGCTCTGCAGCCTTGCGTGGGGGTGGGGGGTGGGGGTGGCTAGTCGCTTGAAAGCCCCCCCCCATCTATAATAATCCAAGACTAAATGTCGACCTTGGGATGGCCACCCACCCCCCTTTGAATGTTTAATAGTCATTATATAATATAATTTTGAAATGTTTGTCCCTAATTTAATTTTTAATTTCTCACATTAATTTTTAGATGTTTTATTTATCGGTTATATTATAGTGTACCCTGCCCTGAGGCCCTTTTTGAGGGAGATGCTTGGTTTAGAAATATTAAATATAGATGATGGATGGATGGATGGATAGAAAGAAATTGATAGAAATTGATAGATGAGAGATGGATAGATGAGAGAGAGAGAGAGATGGAAATTGATAGACGATAGGATAGATGGAAACAGATAGATAGATAGATCAAAATTGATAGATGATAGGATAGATGGAAAAAAAGAAAGAGATAGATAAATAGATTGATGACAGAGAGAGATAAATAGATGACAGACAGTCAGATAAATGACAGACAGATGATAGATAACAAACACAGATGACAGACAGATGACTGAGAAATAGATGACAGACAGACAGATAAATGACAGACAGATGACAGACAGATGACAGATAGATGACAGACAGATAGATGACAGATAAATAGATGACAGACAGACAGATAGATGACATAGATGACAGATAGATAAATGACATAGATGATAGACAGGTAGAAGACAGACAGATGACAGACAGATAGATAAATGACATAGATAGATGACAGACAGGTAGACAGATAGATGATAGAGTAAATCAATTGATCAGCTTGGCTGGAATCTGCCCATTGCAGGTAGTCCTCAACGTACGACCACAATTGAGTCCAACATTTCCGTTGCTAAGTGAGACAGCTGTGAAGTGAGTTTTGCCCCATTTTACGACCTTTCCTGCCACAGTTGTGAAGTGAATCACTGCAGTTGTTAAAAACAATCTGGCCTCTCCCCCCCTTCCCATTGACTTTGCTCGTCAGAAGGCCACAAAAGGGGGATCCCAGAACCCCCCTGGGACATAGCAACCGTCATAAATATGAACCATTTTGCCAAGCGTCTGTGACCATGGGGAAGGGGAGATGCTGCAGCGGTCGTAAGTGTGGAAAGGGGCCCTAAGTCCCTTTTTTCAATGCCGTTGTCACTTGGAAAGTCACTAAACAAATGGTTGTAAGTCGAGGACCACCTGTTCGTCTCTCTGTTTGCGTGCAGGTGACCTTGTGGGAACAAAGAGCGCAGCATCCCCACATTCTTGGCTATGCCCGCCTCCTCCTCTGCCACCGATTGTGCCCGTTCCGCCCCCACGCCGGGCATCGGCCCCCCAACCCGTGCATGTCTATGAGGAGGAAGACCCTCCCCAAAAGACGTACATGAACGAAGAAGGTGAGTTGAGAACGGTGGACCACATGAGTGATATTACAATTGAACAGCCCTGGCAGGTAGGCCAGGCTAGAAGAGACAGAGCGGTTTTGGAAGGCAGGTGTTTGCGAGGAGTGTAGAAAAAGTCAAAATGGACATCCTAACTGTGAAATGTCAAGGGACGCGGTGGCTCAGTGGGTTAGGACACTGAGCTTGTCGATCAGAAGGTCGGCAGTTTGGCGGGTCAAATCCCGAGTGCCGCGTAACAGAGTGAGCGCCTGTTACTCGTCCCAGCTTCTGCCAACCTAGCAGTTCGAAAGCACGTAAAAATGCAAGAAGAAAAATAGGGACCACTCCGGTGGGAAGGTAACAGCGTTCCGTGCGCCTTTGGCGTCTAGTCATGCCGGCCACGTGACCACGGAGACGTCCTCGGACGAGCGCTGGCTCTTCGGCTTTGAAACGGAGATGAGCACCGGCCCCTAGAGTCGGAAACGACTAGCACGCATGTGCGGGGGAACCTTTACCTTTTTTAACTGTGAAATGTGGACTGTTTCACCTTTGGGAAATTTTATGTTGGTTTAATCTTAAATTATTCCAATTTTTTAAATTTCATTGATTGTCTCGTACGCCATCTCTTTGAGGGAGAGGGTGGTTAGGAAATATGAAATGTAAATAAATAACCACGGTTTGTTGGTATTTCAAAGGCTGATTCCTTTCCATATGGGCAAACCAGGGGGTCTGATTTTGGATTCCAAGCAGTCCTTGACTTACGACGGAATGTTTAGCGACATTCGCAACCGGAACAGCCGCTTCACGGCCCGTAAAGCACTTCTGGCTGTCATAAAATGGGGTCTGATTTGGGACTGCGGGTTAGTCCTCGAGTTATCTAGTTAATATTGGTCACACCATCCATCTCACGGAGGAAGGAATTAAGAATTATCCTAAAGATCTGAAGATTGCTACTGATGCTGTAGGGGGGCGGGAATCTTCAATGGTATATTCTCATTTCTTACCAGTCAGCTCCCAGGATGGGGATGGATTTAGGGAATTATTCCTTGGTCTTCCCTTTGTAGTATTCCTTGTTCTTGTTTCCTGTTGTGTCACTCACTGCTTGCCCCTAATCACCTCTGCGTGTCCTAAACGATGTGGACCAGACGCGCTGCAGAAGCTTATCCTCTGTCTCTTCAGTTGGATGGTCATACCCAGTGCTTTTTTTGCAAAAGAAAAAGGTGCCAGAACTCACACATGTCATACAGCCCGCCTTGCCCTACCCTACAAGGTTCCATCCAAAAAAGGTGCCGGAACTCCGTTCTGAGCGTTCTATGAGAAAAAAAGCCCTGGTCATACCTCTGCACACTGCTCGAAGAATGAAAGGGGGGATTATGTTGTACTTAGGGGGAACAGTATCAATTGTGAATACGTGCAGATGGCCCGCTATCTCTGGCCACTTGCAGAACCATGAATGCAAGGTCATAAAAGGACACACCAAAGGAAAGAGCCGATATCCTAACCCACCCGGGAACATGTGGTTTCTTAGGGAAAACACCCCCCAAAGGGAACATTTTAGCTACTTCTGCTTTCTTCCTTCTTACCTACAGTGTGCCAGCCTTAAAGGGCGAAGTCTTTGTCTTATGTGTGTAAGCTTTGCTGGGTGAACAGCTTATGTAATCAAAGAAGGTATAAAAATAAGGCTTTTCTGATATTTGGGGCTTTTTCTGTTTAGAGAAGCCCACCTTTGTTCAGCTGAACAAAAACGTAGAGCTTGAAGGCAACTTCTGCTTTCCTGTCTTTTTTATCCAGGAAAACCTCCGAACCTGCACCTCAGCAACTGGAACAGGTGCTTTACGGCCCGTAAAGCACTTCTGGCTGTCATAAAATGGGGTCTGATTTGGGATTGCGGGTTAGTCCTCCACTTACGACTGGTCATTGAATGACCATTTGCAATTGGAACGGGGGGGGGGCTTGATGGCCCATAAAACACTTCTGGCTGTCATAAAATGTCGCGTTACTTCCCCCCGCAGGTCACATGACTGTTCGCCTTTTCAACCAATTGCCAAGCACTCAGTGATCATGTGATCATCCTTTGCGATTTTTTTTTCCTGCCGGCTTCCCCAGGAAATCATTGGGGAAGACAGCAGGGAAGGCTGCTAGTGGAGAGGATGAAGTTTGTTCTCCCAGCACACGGAGGGACAATCTTCCTGCATGGCGGGAGGAACAGACCAGAAATCTGGCCAAAAATGATAGGAGGACTTGACTTACGACCGCAACCAAGCCCAAAATTTCTGTGGCTGAGACAATTGTTAGCTGAGTTTTGCCCCATTCGACGACCTTTCTTGCCACGGTTATTTAAGTCAGGGGTCCTCAACCTTGGCAACTTTAAGTCTTGTGGACTTCAACTCCCAGAATTCCTCAGCCAGCTTTGCTTGGCTTGGCTGGCCGAGGAATTCTGGGAGTTGAAGTCCACAAGTCTTAAAAGTTGCCAAGGTTGAGGACCCCTGATTTAAGTGAATCACTGCGGTTGTTCAGTCAGTAACCAGGTTGTTCATTGAATCTGCCTTCCCCTTAGACTTTGTTTCTTAGAAGATCGCAAAATGGGATCACATGATCCCGGGACACTGCAACCATCACAGATATAAAGCAGTTGTGCCAAGCATCCAAATTTCGATCACTTTAACCGCGGGGATGCTGCAACGGTCCAAAGTGTGAAAAAGATGTCATGTTGGGGGGCTTTTTAGTGCCATTGTAACTTCCCACGGTTACTAAGTGAACTGTTGTAAGTCGAGGAGTAACTGCACTGCTTTCGTAAGAATGAAGTTTCTGCGGTGAGAACTGAGGTGTGCTTTCCCTATTTTTCCCTTTTTAGCGTGGGATCGCCCCGAGGACCAGGAAGCGAGATGGAACGGACCACCCCCACCTGTTCGTGTACCTCCCAAGCTGCCACGGAAGCCCCCGAAGCCAGGTATGGTTTCTGAGACGCCTGTCCAGTGGTGGGATTCAGCCGGTTCACACCGGTTCAGTAGAATCGGTAGCTAAATTTTGCTGAGTTTGGAGAACCGGCTAAATGCACGCCGCTTCCGGAAGTCCAGTCTAGGCCTCAGAGGCCTGTAGGAGACCTCTCAGGCCTAAAATGGCCTGCTGGAAGTGCATGGATGCCACTTCCGGAAGTCCATTCTGGGCCTCAGAGCCCTGTAGGAGACCTCCCAGGCCAAAAACGGCCCGCTGGAAGTGCATGGATGCCACTTCCGGAAGTCCATTCTGGGCCTCAGAGCCCTGTAGGAGACCTCCCAGGCTTAAAATGGCCCGCTGGAAGTGCATGGATGCCACTTCCGGAAGTCCATTCTGGGCCTCAGAGCCCTGTAGGAGACCTCCCAGGCCTAAAATGGCCTGCTGGAAGTGCATGGATGCCACTTCCGGAAGTCCATTCTGGGCCTCAGAGCCCTGTAGGAGACTTCCCAGGCCAAAAACGGCCCGCTGGAAGTGCATGGATGCCACTTCCGGAAGTCCATTCTGGGCCTCAGAGCCCTGTAGGAGACCTCCCAGGCTTAAAATGGCCCGCTGGAAGTGCATGGATGCCACTTCCGGAAGTCCATTCTGGGCCTCAGAGCCCTGTAGGAGACCTCCCAGGCCTAAAATGGCCTGCTGGAAGTGCATGGATGCCACTTCCGGAAGTCCATTCTGGGCCTCAGAGCCCTGTAGGAGACTTCCCAGGCCAAAAACGGCCCGCTGGAAGTGCATGGATGCCACTTCCGGAAGTCCATTCTGGGCCTCAGAGCCCTGTAGGAGACCTCCCAGGCTTAAAATGGCCCGCTGGAAGTGCATGGATGCCACTTCCGGAAGTCCATTCTGGGCCTCAGAGCCCTGTAGGAGACCTCCCAGGCCTAAAATGGCCTGCTGGAAGTGCATGGATGCCACTTCCGGAAGTCCATTCTGGGCCTCAGAGCCCTGTAGGAGACCTCCCAGGCCAAAAACGGCCCGCTGGAAGTGCATGGATGCCACTTCCGGAAGTCCATTCTGGGCCTCAGAGCCCTGTAGGAGACATCCCAGGCTTAAAATGGCCCGCTGGAAGTGCATGGATGCCACTTCCGGAAGTCCATTCTGGGCCTCAGAGCCCTGTAGGAGACCTCCCAGGCCTAAAATGGCCTGCTGGAAGTGCATGGATGCCACTTCCGGAAGTCCATTCTGGGCCTCAGAGCCCTGTAGGAGACTTCCCAGGCCAAAAACGGCCCGCTGGAAGTGCATGGATGCCACTTCCGGAAGTCCATTCTGGGCCTCAGAGCCCTGTAGGAGACCTCCCAGGCTTAAAATGGCCCGCTGGAAGTGCATGGATGCCACTTCCGGAAGTCCATTCTGGGCCTCAGAGCCCTGTAGGAGACCTCCCAGGCCTACAATGGCCTGCTGGAAGTGCATGGATGCCACTTCTGGAAGTCCATTCTGGGCCTCAGAGCCCTGTAGGAGACCTCCCAGGCCAAAAACGGCCCGCTGGAAGTGCATGGATGCCACTTCCGGAAGTCCATTCTGGGCCTCAGAGCCCTGTAGGAGACCTCCCAGGCCTAAAATGGCCTGCTGGAAGTGCATGGATGCCACTTCCGGAAGTCCATTCTGGGCCTCAGAGCCCTGTAGGAGACTTCCCAGGCCTAAAACGGCCCGCTGGAAGTACATGGATGCCACTTCCGGAAGTCCATTCAAGTCCTCCGAGGACCAGGCCTGCATGGTTGTCTGGTTACTTGAATCCCACCACTGCCCCTGTCCTTGTGTCACGACAATTATTGTCACCCAGCAACAAAAGCCACAAGCTAGTTCAGTCTGTCCGAAATGTGTTCACTTCACAGGACTATGCTCAGCGTACTGTATCCAAAGGGCCTTGAGCTGTTGAATCCTGGTCTCTCTCTCTCTCTCTCTTTTTAAAAATCGGGATTCTAGTCCTCATGATTCTGCCAATTTATATGGGAGTGTTGGATCTTATGTGCTAAGGCAGGTTATGGCCCAGTGGGCAGGGTCTCTTCTAGGATTTAAGGAGGACTTAGGCAAATCTGTCTCCCTGGTCTTATATGCCGTTGGAATTTGGGGGTGCAGGTACTCCTCGACTTGCGACATTTCATTTAGCGACTGTTCAAAGTTACAACGGCACTGAAAAAAGTGACTTACGACAGTTTTTCACACTTAACGACCGTTGTAGCATCTCCATGCTCAGGTGATCAAAATTCAAATGCTTGGCAACCGACTGATATTTATGACAGTCGCTGTGTGGTAGGATCACGTGATCCCCTTTTGCGACCTTCAGACAGGCAAAGCCAATGGGGAAGCCAGATTCACTTAACAACCGTGTGACTAACTTAACTGCGGTGATTCACTTAAGAACAAGGACAAGAAAGGTCATGAAATGGGGCATAATTCGTTTAACAACCATCTCAGTTAGCAACTGAAATTTTGGGCTCAGCTGTGGTAAGTTGAGGACTACCCTATTTTTATAATGGTTGTAGCATCCCAGGATCGCGTGACGGCCATTGGCGACCTCCCCAGCCATATTCCCCACACGCAAAGTTGATGGGGTAAGCCGGACTCATTTAACGACTGTGGCAAAAGAAAGTGGCAAAACTGTGTGTAACTCGCTTAAAAACCGCATTGTTTGGCTGTGGAAGTCCCAGTGCTGTCATAAGTCGAGGACTACCTGTATTTATCACATAACAAGGTTAAGAATAGAATAGAATAGAATAGAATAGAATAGAATAGAATAGAATAGAATAGAATAGAATAGAATAGAATAGAATAGAATAGAATAGAATAGAATAGAATAGAATAGAAAATAGGACAGAACAGAACAGAAAATATGGAATAGAATAGAATAGAATAGAATAGAATAGAATAGAATAGAATAGAATAGAATAGAATAGAATAGAAAATAGAACAGAACAGAAAATATGGAATAGAATAGAATAGAATAGAATAGAATAGAATAGAATAGAAGAGAAGAGAAGAGAATAGAAGAGAATAGAAGAGAATAGAAGAGAATAGAATAGAAAATAGGACAGAACAGAACAGAAAATATGGAATAGAATAGAAAATATGGAATAGAATAGAGTAGAGTAGAGTAGAAAACATGGAATGGAATGAAATAGGATAGGATAGAATAGATTAACAGAGTTGGAAGGGACCTTGGAGGTCTTCTAGTCTAACCCTACCATTTCAGACAAAATTGCTGGAGAGCTGAATTGGTTAGGCCAGGGGTAGGCAACCTCGGCTCTTTTATGACTCATGGACTTCAACTCCCAGAATTCCTGAGGCAGCGTAGCTGCCTCAGGAATTCTGGGAGTTGGAATCCATGAGTCATAAAGGAGCCGAGGTTGCCTACCCCTGGGTTAAGCCAAGGCTACTCTGTCTGTAAAGCCTATTTGCTTTTTTAAAAAATCTCTTAAAGGCAGCCTACTCGAGGGTAAATCTGCCCCCAGGCCCGGTATACTTTCCACCAAACAGGAGACGCCGTTATTCAGAAGCGCCACCAACGGTAAGTTAGTTTCTTGTGTATAAATCCCCTTACAGCAGGCATGTCAAACTCGTCACGTCACATGACTTCGCATGACGCGTCATGACTTTTTCCCCCATTGCCGGCAGTGCGGTGGACACGGTTCCGGCGTGACGCATCTGGCCTGTGGGCCAGCAGTTTGACATGCCTGCCTTACAGGATTCCATCAATATGTCAATAAGCAAGGGTAGTCCTTGAATTACGACCACAATTGAGCCCATTGTGTGAATGGGGCCAGAACTGAAAAATCAGAGATTCGTGTTTCTTTTGGGGTGACTCCAGATGTCGGCTTATTTGTGGGTAGATTTGATCCATCTACACCTCACTTTTTTCAAGAGAGTCCAGGTGACACGCATTACAAACTCCCCCTACTTTACAACAACCCTGTGAGGTAGGCTGGGCAGGAAAAGAGGATGGGGCGAAGTAACCCACTGAATTGTGGGATCCAGTGGGAACTTGAACCCAGAACGTCCAACCTCTGCAACCTAAACTGTATTTATTTATCAATTTTATTTTTGATAAATAATTTTTGTTGCTAAGTGGGACATTGGTTAGGTGACTTTTGCCCCATTTTGCGACCTTCCTTGGCACGGTTGTTCAGTGAATCACTGCAGTTGATAAGTTAGTCACACGGTCGTTAAGTGAATCCGACTTCTCCCCCCATTGACTTTGCTTGTCAGAAGGTCGCAAAAGAGGATCACGTGACCCCCCGGGGACGTTGCGACCGTCATAAATGTGAGTCGCTTGCCAAGCACCTCAATTTTGATCGCTTGCCACAAAACGCCTTTTCTACGGCTGTCGTCACTTGGAATGTTCATAAAACGAGCAGTCGTTAAGTGAGGACTACCTCTAATTTCTGAACATAGGGGTTTTTTTGTTTTTACTGCGGAATGAGGCAACTTACAGCTGCCACCTCATCCTGGTCAACTCACTGCGGGACAAGTTTCTCCTAGACTAGACAGCCGCTTGTCTGAATTGGTAGAGGGACTCCTGCGTAAGCAAGGGGTTGGACTAGAAGACCTCCAAGGTCCCTTCTGATGGATCGATCAAGTCTTCCGCTCTGGTTTCCGAAGCCAGCCCGGCTCAAAGGAGGTGAAAGTTCTTGCCAGCCCGCACTCCTTCTCCAAAGTCTTCCTCGCCTTGCTTTCCGGTGGCCCCCCTCCCCCGCTCCCTTCCCCCCCCCATCCCCCCTCCCCCGGTAATCGGCGGGCTAAGCAGGAGTCGTTGTTCTGGATGCTTCGCGCCAGCTCTCCACAGTGCAAGAGTTACGCTAATATCAAAGAAATAGCGGAATAGAATCGTTAAGGAAAAGATGCAACGGGGACAGAACGAAGCGCACGTGACAAAAATTAAAAATATCCTTTTTATTTGTTTAAAATAATTAAAAGCGAAGTGTTCAATTGTCCCCGGGGCGAGTGGTTCGGTTCTGTCGGGAGCGAGTCTCCTGGTGGCCATCCCCGCTTGCCTCTCTCCCTGCCTGGCAGCGGTCAAGGTCCAGCGCAGGGAAGGAGGGAAGAAAGGAAGGAAGGAAGGAAGGAGAAGGAGGGGAACAAGGAATTAGAGAAGGAAGGATGGAAATAGAGAAGGAGGAAGGAAGGAAGGAAGGAAGGAAGGAAGGAAGGAAGGAAGGAAGGAAGGAAGGAAGGAAGGAAATAGAGAAGGAGGAAGGAGGGTAGGAAGAAATTAGAGAAGGAAGGATGGAAATAGAGAAGGAGAAAGGAAGGAAGGAAGGAAGGGAGGGAAGAAGGAAGGAAGGAAGGAAGGAAGGAGGAAAGAAGGAAGGAATTAGAGAAGGAAAGATGGTAATAGAGGAGGAAGGAAGGGAGGAAGGAGAAGGAGGGGAGGAAGGAAGTAGAGAAGGAAGGATGGAAATAGAGGAGGAAGGAAGGAAGGAAGGAAGGAAGGAAGGAAGGAAGGAAGGAAGGAATTAGAGAAGGAAGGATGGTAATAGAGGAGGAAGGAAGGAAGGAGAAGGAGGGGAGGAAGGAAGTAGAGAAGGAAGGATGGAAATAGAGAAGGAGGAAGGAAGGAAGGAAGGAAGGAATTAGAGAAGGAACGATGGAAATAGAGGAGGAAGGAAGGAAGGAAGGAGAAGGAGGGGAGGAAGGAATTAGAGAAGGAAGGATGGAAATAGAGAAGGAGGAAGGAAGGAGAAGGAAGGAAGGAAGGAATTAGAGAAGGAAGGATGGAAATAGAGGAGGAAGGAAGGAAGGAAGGAAGGAAGGAAGGATGGTAATAGAGGAGGAAGGAAGGAGAAGGAGGGGAGGAAGGAAGTAGAGAAGGAAGGATGGAAATAGAGAAGGAGGAAGGAAGGAAGGAAGGAAGGAAAGGAAGGAAGGAAGAGTTCCTTCTCCCCAAGCCCAGGCACAATTGGCAGCTTGCCAGCTGGGAAGAGGATAAAGTCCCCAATCTCCGAATGGTGTGTGGGTCTGTGTGTGTGTGTGTCTATGCGTGTGTGCATGGAACAATGACTCCCGCTTAGCCCGCCTTTTGTGGCGAGTGTGCTAGAAAGCGAGGCGAGGAAGACTTGGCAGAAGGAGCGCGGGCTGGCGGGAACGTTCGCCTCCCTTAAGCTGGGCTGGCTTTGGAAACCAGAGGAGCGGAAGGCCCGTGGCCACTTGGCTGGGGCGAAGTGGCCACTGCTAGGCAGCCACGGCGAGGTGGCTGCGCCGAGTTGTCCTACTACACCCTTTTGACTCGGCTGCCCTACTCTGGGCCGGTTGCTGACGTCTTTCTCTTTGCAGTGATGACCGAGGAGCTGAAACGCAAACTTCAGGAACGGAGGGCCAAGATGGAGAATTTAAACGCCGGCGGCCATTTTGATTAAAGAAAAAAAAAAGGAAAAAAAATAGCCCAGGGACAAGGGAGAGAGGAAGCAACTGGACGCCTCACAAATCGACCTCTGGATCCCTTTTCTGCCTCTCCGATTGCTCTTGGGGGGGCCAACCAAACCCTCCTGTTATGCCTGAAGAGGAATCTTGCGGGATCAGATCAGGAAAGCCGCCCACCCCCCTCGTCTGCCTTGGAGACCCTCCTTTGTGGCCATTGGCTGAGCTGCCGTGAGGATCCTGCCCCGGGGGTGGTGCTGGGGAAATTAAGAGGTGTTGTGATTCAGGGTCAGCCTGTGGGTTTGGCATTTGGGTCGGACGATTCAGAGGAGGAGGAGGAGGGTGTTGGAGAGCTTGCTGATGAGAGCCCTCAGCCAGGCCCCTCCCACCTGGTCACGACGCAGACCCAGCTGTGTGAGCCTGACAGCGTGGATGAAGATGACCCACAGCTGGCCCTGTTCAAGGACGCCCAACGCAGGAGGCAGTCAATCAGGAGTAAACAGAGGAAGGCAATGGGGCACCTCGGAAGGAGGCAGAGAGAAGCCACGCCCTGAACTGTTTAAAAGGGGAATGCGTGGGAGGGCTGGTTTGCTGAAGGCAACCATTTGAATAGTTCCTGTTTCATGGTTCGTGTCTTGTTCTGTTTGCTTTTGTGTCCATAAATTTGGCAGGCTTAGTTCCAGCCTCTTGCCTTCTTGGAAAAGGGGTTGTCCCTGCCTTTTCTGCAGGGCCGGTAGCAGGCTGGCACAGAACATAAGAGGTGGATTGAAAAGGATTTCGGGAAGAGTTGCTAACAGTGGCACGAAGAAACAGTCAATCGGGCAAGAGTCAGTGGAACTGCTTGCCACCGGAAGTTGTGGATGCTCCAACACTGGAGATTTTTAAGCAACCGGACAGCCATTTGTTTGAAATGGGATAAGTTCTCCTGCTTCAGCAGAGGGTTGGACTAGAAGACCTCCAAGGTCCCTTCCAACTCCGTTATTCTGGAAATGGGGTCCTTTGTCGCCTGTTCCAGCACAGGTTTACTCGGAGGTAGATCCCCAAGGGTGAAAGAGAGCTAGCTTGGTTATTCAGCTTCTTCTTCTTCTTCTTCTTCTTCTTCTTCTTCTTCTTCTTCTTCTTCTTCTTCTTCTTCTTCTTCTTCTTCTCCTTCTCCTTCTCCTCCTCCTCCTCCTCCTCCTCCTGTCTCCTGTCTTCTCTGGAATTCACTTAGTGAAATGAACGAATGGTTATAAGTTGAGGACTACCCTATAATCAAGGCTCAAGGCAGTGATTTAGTTAGTAGACATTATGTCGTGGAAGGCTCTCCTTCAAAAGAAGAGTGGGGAGACACATCCCTGCGGAGATGCACTCATCGTTTTATATATTTCAGACAGGAAGGGGAAATGGATGGGTCCACAAGCATTTCTAAGTGATAATAAAACTCAGGTTATTTCCTGCCCTCCTTCGGACGTCTGCCGGGAACAACAGTATTACAAGCAACATTGAGATTCATAGAAATATATAGGAAGATTAACTGCTCCGATAAAGAGTCCCACCACTACACACATTCATCTGAAAACTGATTTATCACCAGCGTAGAAATCCTGAACTACCAGCTTTTTCCTGGCCAGGACTCTGTTGGCTAGCATATGTGGCTATTGTTTTTTTCTGGAATATACAATAAAGAAATATTTTTTGGGTGTTTATCCTTGTTTGGAAAGAGCCGAAGATGGCTGTCACTCTGTGTGTGTGTTTGTCTGTGTGTGTGTGTGTGTGTGTGTTGGGGGGGCTGTGTCATGCCTTGGACCAGGGGTCTTCAAACTTGGCCCTTTTATGACTTGTGGACTTCAACTCCCAGAATTCCTCACCCAGCGTGCCTGGCTGACGAATTCTGGGAGTTGAAGTCCACAAATCATAAAAGGGCCAAGTTTGAAGACCTCTGCCTTGGACAATGATTTTCCATTTCAAAGAGCAGGTTTGCTATGTATCCCAGTCGTAAATTCAATTTGTAAAAGTAGGGATGCATTGCAAAGCAGATGGGGGACCAAGAGATCAAAGCACTTTGGGGAAAGGGAGGGGGGAGGAAGGAAGGAAGGAAGGAAGGAAGGAGGGGGAGGGAGGAGAAGAAAGGAATGGAGAGGAAGGAGAGGGAGAGAAGCGAGCAAGGAAGGGAGAGAAGGGAGGAGGAAGCGAAGGGAGGGAGGAGGGCAGAGAAGAAAGGAAGGGAGAGGGAGGAGAGGGAGAGAAGCGAGCAAGGAAGGGAGAGAAGGGAGGAGGAAGCGAAGGGAGGGAGGAGGGCAGAGAAGAAAGGAAGGGAGAGGGAGGGAGGGAGGGAGGAGAAAGGTATAGAGAAAGGAAAGAAGGAAGGGAGCAAGGAAGAAGAAAAGATAAAGAGGAAGGGAGGTAGAATGAACGAGAGTGAGGGAGGATGAAAAGAAGGGGAGGGCAGACCAGGAAGAAAGAATAAAGAGGAAGGAAGGAAATTAAGGAAGGAAGGAAGGAAGAACAGGAAGGGAGAAAGGAGGAGGAAATAGAAAAAAGAGGAAGAAAGGAAATGGGGAAAGAGGAAGGAAGGAGAGTTTCTTCTCTTGAATTGCCATGGCAACATTGAGAAGGCATATGCCTATCCAAAGGGGCAGAGCCTGAAGTGGGCCTACATTAATAATTTTGATAGACCGGCCTGAATTTGCGACCACCGGTCGATTTGGATTTACGGCTTTCTAACCCAGGAGACACGGTGGCTCAGTGGGTTAGGACGCTGAGCTTGTCGATCAGAAGGTCGGCAGTTTGGCGGGTCGAATCCCGAGTGCCGCGTAACAGAGTGAGCGCCTGTTACTCGTCCCAGCTTCTGCCAACCTAGCAGTTCGAAAGCACGTAAAAATGCAAGTAGAAAAATAGGGACCACTACAGTGGGAAGGTAACAGCGTTCCGTGCGCCTTTGGCGTCTAGTCATGCCGGCCACATGACCACGGAGATGTCCTCGGACAAGCGCTGGCTCTTCGGCTTTGAAACGGAGATGAGCACCGACCCCTAGAGTCGGAAACGACTAGCACGCATGTGCGGGGGAACCTTTACCTTTACCTTACCTTTAACCCAGGAGAGGCACAATATGGTCAGCTGTCTCGACGGCTCAATCTCTGAGAGAAAAATCAATATTTTTCATTCAGGGCAGCAAACGGAATCAATGAACAAGCAGAGTTGTTTTGTTATTTTGGCGTTAACTGCCCATTCCCAATTATAAATCTATTTAGGCATGAAATCCAGATGGGTGACATTGGGACAATCAGCAGGAGACGGTGAGTTCTAGTCCCGCCTTAGGCATGAAATCCGGCTGGGTGACATTGGGCCAATCTTTCTATCTCAGCCCAACTCACCTCACAGGGTTGTTGTGGGGAAAAATAGGAGGAGGGAGGTATGTTGGATACATTCGCCACCTTGAGTTAAATAAAAGAAATACAACTTTGATCTGGGCGCTTCGGAACAGAAACTGGGAAGGAAGATCTTCAAACGAGGCTCCTGCAAGTCTCCCATTTTGAAAAGCCCCCCGACTAGAAAAGTAGAAGAACAAACTTATTTACTTATATATTTATTCATTTACTGCTTGTCATCTTAAGAGGGACGCTGGTTAGGGTGCCAAAAGCTCCGTTTTGTGGGTTTCAGTTGTTCCAACTGGCACCTTTTCCAAACTCTGCGGCTTTAAGATGTATGGACTTCAACTCCCAGAATTCCTTCGCCCGTCTTTTCTACGCCTCTTGTGGCACTTTCAAAGTAGTTCTCGACCGACTGCAGTTGGGAAGAGAAGTTCTTGTGCTAAGCCAGGCGGTTGGCAACAGGAATCGCACCCAATTTTACAACCTTCGCTGCCACGGTTGTTAAGCGAATCACTGCAGTCGTTAAGTGAATCATGCAGTTGTTAAGAGAATCCGGCTTCCCTCATGATTTTACTGAGGGGTTGGGAGGGAGGGAGGGAGACGAAGGAAGGAAGGAGAGAGGAAGGAGGGAGAGAGGAAAGAAAGGAGAGAAAGAGAGAAGGAAGGAAGAAGGCAGGGAAGGAAGGAAGGAGGGAAGGAAGGGGAGGGAGAGGTGAGGGAAACAAGGAAGGAAGAAGGGAGAAGGAAGGAAAGGGAGAGAAAGAAGGAAGGAAGGAGAGAAAAGGAAGGAAGGAAGGAGAGGGAGGGAGGGGTAAGGGAGGCAAGAAGGAAGGAAGGAAAGAGGGAGAGAAGGAAGGAAGGGGAGGGAGGGGTGAGGGAGGGGAGAAGGAAGGAAAGAAGAGAGAAGGAAGGAAGGAGGCAGGGAAGGAAGGAAAGGCAGAGAGGGAGAGAAGGAAGGAAGGAGGGAAGGAAGGGGAGGGAGAGGTGAGGGAAACAAGGAAGGAAGAAGGGAGAAGGAAGGAAGGAAAGAGGGAGAGAGAAGGAAAGAAGGAGAGAGAAAAGGAAGGAAGGAGAGGGAGGGAGGGGTGAGGGAGGCAAGAAGGAAGGAAGGAAAGAGGGAGAGAAGGAAGGAAGGGGAGGGATGGGTGAGGGAGGGGAGAAGGAAGGAAAGAAGAGAGAAGGAAGGAAAGGGAGGAGTGAGCGAAGCAAGAAGGAAGGAAAGAGGGAGAAGGAAGGAAGGAGGGAGGGAAGGAAGGAAAGAAAGGAGGCAGATAGGGAGAGAAGGAAGCAAGGGAGAGGGAGGGAAGGGTGAGGGAAGCAAGAAGGAAGGAAGGAAAGGAGAGGGAGAGAAGGAAGGAAAGAGAGGAAGGGAGAGAAGGAAGGAAGGAGGGAAGGAAAGAAAGGAGAGAGAAAAGGAAGCAAGAAAGAGAGGGAGGCGGGAAGATCCTGGGTACCACTGTTGTAAATACATGCTGGTTGCCAAGTGTCCAAATTTTGATCACATGACTGTTTTTGCTGCAGTGACGGTGGTAAGTAGAAGGATGCAATCGAAGTCACTTTTATCAGGGCCAGTGTTAACTTCAAAACCGTCACTAAACGAATGGGGGTAAGTCAAGGACTGCCTGGAATGAGTTCCCCAGAAACCCAGGCAAGGGCGAGGTGCTTTTTTCCCCGGTAGATCTCTACTTCTTCGCCGACCGACCGGAACTTTGCAAACTAACGCAGAAATCTGACATTTATGACTAAGACCAGAAACTGGTTAAACGGTGAAGACAAGAAAACCGACAAATCTCATTTTGCGACGCAAATTGACCTGCCCGATCTACCACCTTGGCTGCACGTCTGAGTTACTGCAACACGTTTAATGAATGTGGCTGTCGTGGCTGCTTTGGCAATCCCACATTCAAGCGAGTTTCCGCAGATTCCCCAGGAAAGAGCGGGTCAAACCTGATCAGCCGACCGCTTCCGCTCTCCTTCTAAAATAAAAAGCAAGTTCCTCTCCCTCATGGACAAGGAAAGCCACGGCTCGAGGTGGGCGCACAGAACAGTCCTCGGCTTACTACGATGGACCCCCGAAATTTCTGTCGCTAAGCGAGACGTTTAAGCGAGCACTACAACTTTTTTTTTTTTGCCACGGTTGCTCATTGAGCTTTGCCCCGTTTTACGACCTTTCTTCCCGTGGTCGTTAAGTGAATCACTGCAGTTGATGAGTTATTAACCAGGTTGTTAAGTCGATCCGGCTTCCTCCATTGACTTTGCTTGTCAGAAGATCGCCAAGGGGAAATCACGTGATCCCCTGGGACGCTGCGACCGTCGTTAACGAGACTGAATTTTGATCACGTGACCGTGGGGATGCCGCGAGAGCCATCAGTGTGTCGTGAGTGGCTTTTTTCACTGCCAACTTTTGAACGGTCGCTAAATGAACTGTTGTAACTCGAGGACTCACTGTACGTACCTATTTCATCTCAACAGGAGTCAGCAACCGGATGGCTTTGATAACTCAAATCCAGTTTCTTACTTTTTGCTTTGCTCGGTTGTCCCTTAAACTTAGCGAGAAATATTTAATCATCATCATCATCATCAAGTTGGAAGGGACCTTGGAGGTCATCTAGTCCAACCCCCTGCTCAGGCAGGAAACCCTATGCCATTTCAGACAAACGGCTGTCCAGTCTCTTCTTAAAAACTTCCAGTGTTGGAGCAGTCACAACTTCTGGTGGCAAGTTGTTCCTGTTCTGTACCAGCCTGCTACCGGCCCTGCAGAAAAGGCAGGGACAACCCCTCCACAAACGCCAAGAGGCTGGAACTACGCCTGCCAAATTTCTAGCTACAAAAACAAACAAGACACGAACCAAGAAACCGGAGCTTTAAGAAGCATGAACCATCCGAGCGGTTGCCTTCAGCAAACCAGCCCTCCCCACACATTCCCCTTATATAGAGTTCAGGGCGTGGCTTCTCTCTGCCTCCTTCCGAGAAGCCCCATTGCCTTCCTCTGTTTACTCCTGATTGACTACCTCCTGCGTCGGGCGTCCTTGAACAGGGCCAGCTGTGGGTCATCTTCATCCACGCTGTCAGGCTCACACAGCTGGGTCTCCGTGGTGACCAAGTGGGAGGGGCCTGGATGAGGGCTATCATCAGCAAGATCTTCAACCCCCTCAGCAAGGCCTTCAACACCCCCCTCCTCCTCTGAGTCGTCCGACCCAACTGCCGAACCCACAGGCTGACCCTGAATCACAACACTTCCACTGGTTAATTGTTCTCACTGTCAGGAAATTCCTCCTTAGTTCTAGGTTGCTTCTCTCCTTGATTAGTTTCCATCCGTTGTTTCTTGTCCTGCCTTCAGGGGCTTTGGAGAATGCTGCAACGGTCATAAGTCTAAATTATAATAAACCCCTCTTTTTCAGTGCCGTTCAGTCACTAAACGAACTATTCCAAGTTAAGGAACACCTGGAGTTGTGACCTTTATGCATCTAATATTTTTATTACTGTCTCTTTGTTTTTTTTATGCGCTCGAATGTTATTACGGTGATTAGAATAAAGTCATTTGCTTACTTACAGTACTGAACTGGACAATGCGCTTGGAAGCTAAGCAACATTTGGCAGGGTTACGAATTGGATGGGAGACATCAGGGAATGGCAGGCTTTCCAAATCAGACTGCAAAACTGGGAGAGCTTCACGGAACAAAATTACAAGCCCCTTTGAGGGAGTTGCCAAGGAAACAACATGGTTTCTCCAGCCTTGATCACTTTAAGACGCGTGGACCCCAACTCCCAGAATTCCCCAGCTAAACCTTGTAAGCCGCCCTGAGTCTTCGGAGAAGGGCGGGATATAAATGGAATTAAAATAAAATAAATAAATAAGTGAACAGAGGTAAGCTAAAGATTCACTAAGGATGGAGACTCTCAAATATCCACAAACTCTGATTGAGTATACGAGTGTTTCTGATTTCCTTTCTAGACGGCCTTTTATTTCAGAAACATGAGGACTAGATCCTTAGTTTATTCTTGAGGGCAGTCTTAGTTTATTCGTGAGGATTAGAATCTTAACTTTATTCTTGAGGACTAGAGTCTTAGTTTATTCGTGAGGACAGTCTTAGTTTATTTGTGAGGATTAGACTCTTAAGTTTGTCCTTGAGGACTAGAAAGTTTGTTTTTGAGGACTAGAGTCTTAGTTTATTCGTGAGGACTAGAATCTTAGTTTGTTCTCGAGGACTAGTTTGTTCTTAGGGAGTTTTGGATAAAACCGCAACGCGGATAACGGTGATGGAAAAGGGCTTTTCTCGAGGCCATTCCGAAGTGATAACCTAGCTTTTGCAAACCCCACAGGAAAAAAAAATGTCTACAAATCCATTGTTTATTAATTGACGCGATATCCTCCTTTTCCAAAATCAAGCACCAAAAAAAAAAAAAAAGACTTTGGACTGGTTTAGCAATTCATTCTTAATCCAGGCCAGATTTCTTTTTTTTTTTTAAGCCCAAATCGTTTTGCAGAATTTTGCTCTCTGCAACTGGAGTGGCTTGCCTTTGAAATTTTGGGGAAAATTTGGGGGTGGGGTAGGGGGCAGAGTGGGGAATGCACCATGCTTTTATTGTCCCTTTTTTCCCCCAAACAAGCTTTTGTGCTACGTGAGAGGTGTCATCCTGAATCCCAGTGATAGCACCGGATAACCGAGGGAAACCCTGGGATTAAAATCCAGCAAGGGAACCATTTTACAATCCGGTCTAAATAATCTAATATTTTCCAGCTAACCCCTTTTAAGTCTCCTTGGCAGGTGCCTAATCCAGGGCTCTCCAAAGTTGGTCACTTTAAGAGTGGTGGACTTCGACTCCCAGAATCCCCCAGCCAGCCAGCTATGCTGGCTGGCTGGGGGATTCTGGGAGTCGAAGTCCACCACTCTTAAAGTGGCCAACTTTGGATAGATGAAACCTGGAAGGAAAAAAGAATATATAATTGTATATATTTGTTTAAAATACAGTGGGCGTCTGTGACCATGAATGCACTGTCTCTCCATCTTGGAAAAGAGGAACGTGACGGGCGTCACTAAGTGAGACTGGTGGTAGAACTGCTAGTCGCGCTGTTGCGCTTCTGAAGGCATTTGACGGCGCTGGGAACTTGCAAACCGGAGTAGACGTGAAAACTGCCACACCACACCTGACCGGGAAGAAACGAAAAACCAGAATAAGCGTGGGGGGGGGGGAAATTACAGTGGGTCCAAAGAATCATAGAAACTAAAGCAATATCAAGCAAAAGCAAGGAGGCTGCTGTATAAACCCCCAAAGCAAGGTATATATGTCCGTACAGGTCAAAAAAGTCAAGATGGTGGCCACAGGTGCACTAGGATCCGCCCCTTTGGAGTCTTTGCAAGGGCATAGGTCTGCCATTTTGACTTTTTTGACCTTCTTCCTCCTGTGGGTGCTCCTCCTGAGAGATGGAGTTGTCTTCAGAGCTAAATCAATTAATCCTTCCTTCCTTCCTTCCTTCCTTCCTTCCTTCCTTCCTTCCTATCCATCTCGCCACTGGGTGGTCCTTCTGTATTATTCTACATATTTAAATGCCTCATATTGTGGGTTGCCCAATCAGGATGGGAACTGGGCAGTTTATTAATTATTAACTTGAATTCATTTAACTGAATTTAATCAGTCACACCAAATTGAATTATTAAATGCAATTAAACTCACTTAAAATTATTAAATGATACTCCTTCCATTTCATTAAATTTCATCAATGCAATTGAATTGAGTGATTAAATTTAACCAATGAAATTAAATTAGGCAGACCTTTGTCTTGCAGGGCTGGAGACAAGACAGATTTAACAGCCCTTTTCAAAAATCTGCAGGAAAAAAGGTCTAATTCTTACTCGCTTTCAGAACCCAAAATTGAGGTTAGGTAGATATTGCAGTTGAAAGAAAGAAAAACTTCGTAACAATAAGAGCAGTCTGCTGGCGGAAACCCCGATGGGATGTATTCAAGTACAGGCTGGGCCACCATCCAATGTGGGATATTTTAATTTGGACCCCAGCACACAACAAAGGGGGGGGGGGAGAGTGGATGCCCTCAAGGTTCCCTCCCACATCCAAGATTCTCTAATTCTACGCTTCTAATTTCTTGCCTAGCTAAATAATTATTTTGCTCGCAATGCACACTCTAAATTTAGATATGGACGAAGGAAAAAAAAAGGAACGGTTTCTGATCCTTTGAGCATAAATGTACATAATCAATAAATACAAATCGGCCACCCAGAGTTGCTTTGGGTGGCGTATTAATTAATTTAATAAATTAATAAATATGGTGGGGGGGGTATTTGATTCTGTCACTTCATCCGGCATAATTCACTTCCTTGATCCAATCTATTAATTTATCTCCTTTAAGTAGTTCAAGCCTTTCCGGTTCTCCTGCAAAAAAATCCCATCATGAGGACTAGAAGCTTGTGTTGTTGTTGTTTAAGAAAAGGAAGACAGAACTTCAAAAGATCTTCACCAGATGTTACAACCCACAAGTTTCTCCTCCCCTTACCACTTCCAGATCTTACCATAAAGGCCGGGAGAACCGGTTGGGTAAATTTGGTTCGAAACGTGTGTAGCAACTGCTTGTTTTTTGCGTTGTAGAACGAGAGGAATCCTGCAAAGAGGAAAAAGGAAAAAAACAAAGGGGGTCTTGAGGGGTGAGGGAAAGGGGAAAATGTGGACAAGAAGAAGTAGAAAGGAGACCAACAATTTATCTATCCCAGTTTGACAGGGGAAAAAAAATGGAGAAGCCTCCCCCCCACAAAAAAAAACCCAGGGAGTCCTCGAATTATGACCACAGCAGAATTTCCATTGTTAAGCAAGGCGGTAGTTAAGGGAGTTGTAATTTTTTTTTGCCACAGTTGTTAATCACTGCAGTTGTTATGTGAATCATAAGCAAGGTGGCTGTTAAACACGTCAGGCTTGATTTTATGAACCTTTTTGCCACGGATGTTAAATTAATCACCGCAGTCACTAAGGGATTCCTATGGTCATTAAACGAATTGGCATGTCGGAAGCCGGCTAGAAGGTTGCAAAGGGTGATCACTTGACCCCAGGGGACGTTTGAAGCGTAATAAAACACATATTGGTTAAAATAACCAAATTTTGATCATGTGCTGTGACACTCGTAAGTGTGAGGACTAGCCACAAGTTTTCAATGCCGTTGTAACTTCAGAAGAGACGGTTGTAAGTTTAAAGATGACCTAGGAACAGCAACAGCCCACAAACCCACAGCCACACTCCGCCAGGAATTATCCAGGACCAAAGACAAGATCCAGAAGGAGGAAAGAAACAATGCAATTTACACAATCAGCTGTAACCATTGCTATCAATTCTACGTGGGACAAACATCACGTCAATTAAAAAATGGGGTCCGTGAACACCGGCCACAGTCCCAAATCCTTAATCTCTACCCACACCGACACCAAAAAGCAACAGTTTGTTTGGAGAATAATAATAATAATAATAATAATAATAATAATAATAATAATAATAATAATAATAATAATAATAATAATAATAATAATGATAATGATAATGATAATGATGATGATGTTGTGAAGATCTTGTGGGACTTCCGAATACAGACAGATCGCCATTTGGAACACAACACGCCAGATATCGCAGTCGTAGAGAACCGAAGCGTACAGCTGATTGATATCGCTGTACCAGGAGATGCCAGAGTCAAAGAAAAAGAACTGGAAAAAATTAAGAAATAATGCGACCTGGCCATCGAAACTGCACGATTATGGATGAAACGTGTCACAGGGATACCCATTGTCATCGGGGCACTGGGAGCTATGTCCCAAAACTTTGCAAAATGCATCAAAAAATAGCAGCTTCCTGCAATAACTCCAGCAAAGCTACAAAAAACTGCGCTACTCGGAACATCTTACATACCTGATTTGATACCTGATTTGATACCTAGGATGCTGGCAGCAACCCGTGTCAACCATTAGTGCCAGTCAGTTTGAGTGTTCAGTTGACTGAGTTTCATGTTTTATGAATAAAAGTTTTATAATAATAATAGTAATAGTAATAATAATAATTGGAGCACCACTTGAACACCATCATTGGCATTGACAAATTTGCCATTAGTCAATTGCAAAAGGTGGCCTTGCTAGGAACTGCTTCCATCCTGCGACGAGATCTGGAATACCATCAAACATCCACATCTGCCTATCCCGGGTCCTTGGTAAGGACTCGATAAGTAGCCAAAAATGCCCAATCCAGTCTGAACACCTGGCTGACTGTGCAATGACGATATTATTATTATTATTGTTATTGTTGTTGTTGTTGTTATTGTTATTATTATTATTATCTCTCCCGTCCCGCTATAAGAATTTACCTTCGTGAAAATTGCAATACACGCCTAGGATATCCGGAACTGGGATGTCCAAGATTTTGGCCTTGTTGTTGTGTTTGGCTGTGAAGCTGACCTGCAGCCAGTTGTTGAGATGAAGGCACCAGGAAGAAGAGGTTTTGCCCAGCTGGTCAAACTTGCCCAGAGTCCGATAAGCCACGCCCACCGCAAAGGCCTTGCTGTCCCGGTCGTAGCGTACCTCCCAATAGTGGTCACCGCTGTCAATCAAGGTGTCTCCTGGGAGGGGAAGAGTTATGGAGCCCTTGGATTGGCTGATAAATCCATTCACTTGCTTTGCATTGCCTAAAATCAATGTGTTTCTCAAGCTCAGCGACTTTAAAGGTGCATGGACTTCAACTCCCAGAATTCCCCAGCCAGCCATGATGGCTGGGGAATTCTAGGAATTGAAGTCCATGCTTCTTAAAGTCGCTGAGCTTGTGAAACTAACTAAAATAAACCTAAATCTGAGTTTAATGCAGCCTTTCTCAATCTTGGCAACTTTTAAGATGTCTGGACTTCACCTCCTAGAATTCATCAGCCACATGCTTCAAGCATGCCATCTGGGGAATTCTGGGAACTGAAATCCACACACCTTTTCAATTTGTTGAGATTGAGAAACATTGCTCTAGTGTTATCCCAACAACAACAGTAAGAAACAGAATGGATTGAATCGGTTCAGTTTTAAATTTTAGGGTTTTTATTTCTTCTTTTCATGTTTTATATACCATAATGTTATTTCCATGTCTGTAAAAGCTGCCTCGAGTCACAGGGGGCCAGATGGCTGGCATACAAGTTTGATTAAAGTGAAACAAAACAAAATGAAATAAAAAATAGTAAAATAAAATAAAAAACAAAGTAAAATAGAGCAACATAAAAAATAAAGCAGAATAAAACGCAGCAAAAGTGAAATTTAAAAAAGGAAAGAGAACAAAAGGAAACAGTAAAGTTAAGAAAACAAAATAAAATAAAAAATAAAATAATAAAGTAAAATAAAGTAAAATAAAATAGTAAAGTAATAATAAAATAAAATAATAAAATAAAATAAAATAAAATAAAATAAAATAAATAAAATAAATAAAATAAAATAATAAAATAAAATAAAATAAAATAAAATAAAATAAAATAAAATAAAATAAAATAAAATAAAATAATAAAATAAAATAAAATAAAATAAAATAAAATAATAAAAAATAAACCCAAATCCCAATACAAGATAATTGTAGTGGGTGCATTTCCTAGACAGAATTATTTTTGTGACTATTTGTTTCCCACTTAGAAGTAACTATAGAATAGAATAGAATAAAATAGAACAGAATAGAATATTCTATAGAATAGAATAGGAATAGCAGAATTATTCTATGCTTATACTTTTTACCCCTAATAAATATCAGGACACGAGGAGGAAAAAAACACGAATGCAATCCTAACAAGCTAACAGAGATTGTTGGCCAGGATGGAGCTAAAACAGTCACTCCACCCTGGAGCTTTTGCAAATAATAGTTATTATTTAAGCCAGGAATCGCCCGTCAATTCCCATCAGCTGCAAATTTTGTTCTTGGCCCCACCCACCTCTCTGGTCTCAGTAGCTCCTCCTCCTTCAGAAGCTCCTCCCTCACAGTCCTTGTCTCTGCTGGAATTCTGGGAGTTGAAGCTCACGCTTTAAAAAAAAAAACACACACACCAAGAAACTGGCTGACTCAGCCTTCCGTCCTTCCCAGGTAGGTAAAATGAGGACCCAGATTGTTGGGGGCAATAAGCTGACTTTGTAATAATGCCGCTTGGGTGTGTGTGTGTGAAAGCCCTAATAAGCAGGCATATACATAGAATGAAGGCTACTGCTAAGCTTGTAAGCCGCCCTGAGTCTTCGGAGAAGGGCGGGATATAAATGGAATTAAAATAAAATAAAATAAATAAAATAACATAAACCCAAATCTGGCAGTTCAGCATTTAACTCGGTGTTTCTCAACCTTGGCCCCTTTAAGATGCGAGGACTTCAACTCCCAGAATGCTCAACCAGCATTTGTGGACTTCATCTCCCAGAATGTTCATTCGCAAGACACACACACACACACGATGACCCAGGACAGTGACGAAATTCTTACCTAACACTGTATAGGATTCGGCAGTGAATCGGTCTCGTCCTCCGCGGCCTGTCGGCATCCTTTTCGGAGACTGGACACACCTATGGACAAGAAGATCCAGAGGGCAGGGCAGCTGAGACCACCATTCAAGAGTGGGGTGGAATGGGGGGGGGCTGGGAATTGGACCCCATTTAGAGCCCCCCCCCCGACCAATTTCACACTGTGAAAAAGCTGAGTTGGAGAAACCAAGGAGTCACAACAGAAAAAGCATCGTTTTACGCGTCTTGGTCCACGCGTGCATGAATCTGATTACGAATTTAGTGCAGGCGGTCCTTGCCGTACGACCACAACTGAGGCCCCAAATTTATGTTGCTAAGTGAGACACTTGTGAACTTGAGCTTTGCTCCATTTTTATGACTTTTCTTGCTGCGTTTGTTAAGGGGATCGCTGCAGCGGTTCAAATAGTAACACGGTTGTTAATTGAATCTGGATTCCCCGGTGACTGTGGTTGTCAGAAGGTCGCAAAAGGGGAACGCATGATCCCGGGACACTGCGACTGTCATAAAGGTGAGTCAGTTGTCAAGCGTCCGGATGTAAATCACATGACTGTGGGGGATGCCACCATTGTCGTAAGTGTGAAAAACTGGTTGTAAGTCACTTTTTTTCCAGGGCCGTTGTAACTTTGAATTTTCACTCAGTGAACGGTTGTAAGCCGAGGACGACCCATATTCATTTACAGGCGGTCCTCACTTAATGGCAGTATTGATCAAATCCGGCGTAAGAAAAAATCCAGGCCAAAGGTCAGTTCTTTATCTGCTCCCACCCTATACACAGAATCTTGCCAGAGTTAATCTATCCAGGTGGTCCTCGACTTACAACTGTTCATTTAGTGACCATTCAAAGTTGCAAGGGCACTGAAAAAAGGGACACTCGTGACCGTTTTCCACACTCAAGGCCGTGGCGGCTTCCCCCAGGGACACTTGATCAAATTTCAGGCCGACTAAATGACGAAATAAAGCAGCAAAGCCAAGCCAAAAAAAGGAATTACCTGGCTGGAGAGTTAACGGGGGAGGCAGTTCGGCCCTTCCCGTCCTTTTCCCGTGCTTTCATGTCTTGCACCTTCCCGCCCATGGCGTCCCATTCCACAATGAGGTCTTCCACCTTGAGATTGAGGTGGCTGGTGGTGCCATCCAGGCGGTACATGAAGGCTGGGGAGAGAAGAAAGACGTTTTGGCGTTCATTTCTAAGTTCCTTCCTTCCTCTTCCCCCCCCCACTCCTAATTTCTCCTCTCATTTTTTTCCTTCCTTCCTTCCTTCCTTCCTTCCTTCATGGTTCCGACTAATGAAACACTTCAAATGATCTTCAGGCATTGTTTATTGTAATCTAAAAAGTCTATAATAATGAGAACAAGACGTCGGCACGCATGAATAGATGCCAGAATCTGAATTCTCCTCCCCTGAACACATGCATCAAACACGATTCCCTCCCTTAATTTGAACCTCATAAATCACACTCTCCAATTAGTTTAACATGCAAAGCTTCGCTTGGGTTCTATAGCTGGGCCATTCCTTATCTTATTAAAAACAATTGGGGTAGCATTCTCCTCCCCCCCTTCATTTAATTCAAAAGCAAAACAGTTTAAAGGAAAAAGGTTACCTCTTATATTGTCAAAGCAAAAACATCCAATGTTTGCAGCATTGATACCTTCCTTCCTCCCTCCCTCCCTTCTTTCCTCCCCATCCCTTCCTTCCTCTCTCTCTCCTTTCCTCTCCTGCTCCTAATTCCTTCCTTCCTTCCTTCCTTCCTTCCTTCCTTCCTTCCTTCCTTCCTTCCTTCCTTCCTTCCTTCCTTCCTTCCAATATCAATCCAAGTTCCCCAGGTCATTTCTGCCTTAATGACCGCAGAGGTCACCGAACAACCTGAACCACGGGCATAAGCTGAGGACTAGCTGTATAGCTAATATTTATAAAATCGTTTTAGCCTAACTCCGGATTTCCTAGTCTGGTCTCTTTACTGGGAGAGACAATTTCCTGCAACGGACAACTTCACTGATCAATGAAGCAAATTAAGGGGAGGGACTTTCTAGATCAGGGGTCTCCGAACTTGGCTGCTTTAAGATTTGTGGACTTCAACTCCCAGAATTCCTCAGCCAGCATGGCTGGCTGAGGAATTCTGGGAATTGAAGTCCACAAGTCTTAAAGCGGCCCAGTTTGAAGACCTCTGTTCTAGACCATCTAACTAGCTAGCCCAGTCTCTGTTCTCCTTTTCTCTCAGAAATTCTGCAAGTTCAACCCAGGCTATTTGCGGAGGCTTTGATCACCCAGATGCAGCCCCCATTTTGATCTTCACTCCAGATGCTCCCGAGTTTAACATTTTTGGGAATCACAAACCCGGATTCTCCATTTAAATCCAAACTAGGAAACCACAAGCATCAGAAGTGGAGTCTTCCAATCCTGGCTAATCTCTAGCTGGGCTGGAAATCCATGTTGCCACCCCACCCCCATAAACAACCTATTGGGGTTGCTCACCTCTTGTTTCCAAAGTGACCGGCTCTGAAAACTCTCCCGCCACGGCTTTGTTGCAGGCTTTGACCCGGAAATTCATGTACTTCATGTCGAATTTCAACCCTGTGGAGATGGAAAAGCAAAGAAGATGTAAAGAGAACCTAATATTTATTTCATTCACCATGTACAGCCTCCTTTTAAAAGGCAGGACGTTGGCTTGGCTATATTTCTCTCTTCTTTCTCCCCCTTTAGGTCTTTCTCCTTCCTTCACCAGCTGTGGGTCCAGAAAGTTACGTAATTTCTAAAAAAGAGTTATGGAAAAAGTGCAAAAGATAGATGTATTCGGCTTTCTCGATACTTTTTCCCTCTCCAAAAATTGTATTCTGGTGTTTCTCCATCTAGGCAGCTTTGAAATATGTGGACTTTGTCAGAGCATGCACAGTCTTATTGTGCTGTGATAACCCAGGAGTAAACACAGTAAACAGTGGTTTGTATTAAATGGTGGTTTATATTACACTATCTACCATATACACTAAGAACAAAGTATATACATGTGGTAATAAAGCAAAATCCAACACACAGCAGTTATACACAGAGAGAGAGAGAGAGAGAGAGAGAGAGAGAGAGAGAGAGAGAGAGAGAGAGAGAGAGAGAGAGACTCCAGCAAAAGCCTTCCCTTTTATACTCAGGCTCTTAAAGGGATACAGACCCTGCTTGCTCTTAAAGGGATACAGGCCCTGCTGAGTCATTCCTATCATTGCATCATCCACCTTATATTTCACTACATTATTACATAAGCTGTTTAGCTATTAAATTAATACCTTGACAGACTTCAACTTCCAGAATTCCCCAGCTAGCATTTGCTGGCTGGGGAATACTGGGAATTAAGTCCACACATTTTAAAGCTGTTTAGATTGAGAAACACTGCTTTAAACTGAAATCGTAATACAGGCAGTCCTTGACTTACAACATAGGCAACTATTCAAAATTATGATGGACCCCTCAAAAATATGACCGGATTCAAAGTTCAGACAACATCCCCCCCTCACCCTCCCCCCCCCATCCCCAATCATTTTCTGGTGATGTGTGAGATTTTTTTCTGGAAACTTGCTTTGACTTCCCGTTCATTTAACAATCCCCATTTTTGCTCAACATCCCCTGCAAAAAACAAAAAATAGATTTCTTACAGGGCGACCTGCATAATGACCGTCATACCTTAACAATCAAAATGGAGACTCAGTGATGGTCATAAATTGAGGACTACCTGCAAACCTCTAATTTTTAATGTTTTAGTTTTATAGTTTTAATATGGTTTTATACGTCTTTTAATTTTGGTTTGGGAGTTGTCCAGAGTTGGTTGTAAGATGGGTGGCTATATAAATATTTTAAATCAATATATATCTTGCAGTGTAAATTTCCTCCTGTTCTTCCCTCTTCTACAAAAATCCATGGAAGGATATCACGCAAAAGGCACCGATGTCACAAACCACGATATCATCGGGCAAAGGATACTAACCACCATCTCGTACTGCCAATTGACCCAAAGGATGCTACCTGCAAAAGGGCATCCTAACGAACATGACATCATCATGGTTTGTGCAAAACGGCATTATAATATGATATCATCGTGGTTTGTGTAAAATGAGATTCTAACAGACACAAGAGTGCTAGTGGACGATCCCTTAAACATGAGCCTGTCGTGTGCGGCAGCAGCCAAAAAAGCTAATACAATCCTTGATTGTATAAACAGAGGCATAGAATCAAGATCATGCGAAGTATTAGTTCCACTTTATAAAATTCTAGTGAGGCCACACCTGGTATACTGCAGCCAATTTTGGTCACCGTATCACGAAAAAGATGTTGAGATTTTAGAAAAAGTTCAGAGAAGAGCAACTAAGATGATCAAAGGCCTGGAAACATACGAAGAACGGCTGCAGGAATTGGGTTTGGCTAATTTAAAGAAAAGAAGAAATAGGGGTGACCTCAGAGCAGCGTTCCGGTATTTGAGGGGCTGCCACAAAGACGAAGGGGGTGAAATTATTCTCCAAAGCGCCCGAAGGCAGGAGAAGAAGCAACGGATGGAAACTGATCAAGGAGAGAAGCAACCTGGAATTAAGGAGAAACTTCCTAACAGTTGGGACAATTAACCAGTGGAACAGCTTGCCACCAGACGTTGTGGGTGCTCCATCAATGGAGGTTTTTAAGAAGAGGCTGAACAGCCACTTGTCTGAAACGGTTTAGGCCAGGGTCTCCTGGTTGAGCAGGGGGTTGGACTAGATCAGGGCTTTTCAACGTTTTCACCCATTGTATCACTTTTAGGATACGGCAACATCTGAGGACCACCAGTCGCCTAGCAAGGTGTCAAAAACTTGATGACCAAAAAAAAAAATTGAAAAAAAGCGATGAAGTACAGGCAGTCCTTGACTTACGACAGTTCGCTTAGTGACTGTTCGAAGTTACAATGCCACTGAAAAAAGTGCCCCCCAAGCCACAGCCGAGCAAGACACCTGCCTGCCCGCCCGGCGGTGCTCTTCCTCCTGTCCGAGGTTTTCATTGTTGTGAGCATTTCTGTTGAGGATTGGCAGCAGGGTGTGTGTGTGTGAGGGGGTGTGTTTGGTTTTTATTCCCCCCCCCCCTTCTGCTGGGTGGTTGCAGCAGGTTTTGGTCACTTCACATGACCCTGGGACACTGTGACCGTCATAAATAGGAATCAGTTGCCAAGCGTCTGAATGCAAATCACAAGACCCTGGAGATGCTGCAACATTCCAGCTGATCGGCGCTTCTTCTGGGCTCAGCGGAAGCGCCAGGATCAGCGCCGAGCTCCAGCTGGAGCCTGATGCTGATCCTGGCGCTTCCGCTGAGCCCTGACAGCCCTGCAGCTCCAAACATCTCTCGCTCCGGCTTGTGCGGTGCTGCCACCGGTTCAGCTCCTTCCCCTCCCCCGCTGCCACTTTTCTAGGATGGTCGCGTACCACCTGCCAGGTGCCAATGTACCACAGGTGGTACCCGTACCACTGGTTGAAAAGCCCTGGACTAGATGACCTCCAAGGTCCCTTCCAGGTCTATTCTGATTGATTGATATCATTGTGGTTTGTATGGTATGTCACTGTAATGAACATGACATCATGATTTGGGTAAAGTGTCATCCTAACAAACCTGACATCACCATGGCTTGTTTCCAGACCTCTTTAGCATCCTCAGACAGGGTGCGAATTCCACCGGTCTAGACGGTGGGCAAGGTAGTCCCCCACCCCTATAAGTGGTAGCTTGTTTGATCCCCCCACCCCAGGAAGGAAGATTTGAAGCAGATCTGTTGTCCCAACCAGCTTGTCTTACCGGACAGCGTATACTCTGTTTGTTTGATCCCTTCAATCACCATCCAGGGATGGTCCTCCTTGACCCGAGGCGGCCCTTCAAAGTTGGTTTTGCGATATTCCAGCACATAATGGTCAATCTTGTTATCTTCTTCTGGCATCTTCCAAACAAGGGTGACGCAGTTGTCGGCCACCAACGATTCAGCGACGTCTATCTCGGGTGCGCTGGGAACTACGTTTCAAATCAGAGAGATAAAGAAAGAAAAGGTTGACTATCGGGATTCCCGTTTCAGCTACACCAGGGACTAGCCCCTTTTCCTAGGAGGTTCCATTGCCCCTTCAGGTTCTGCGTCAGTCACTCAAGATGGTAGGCCCTGATGGAGGCAATAAGGTTTTTTTTTTTTTAAAGAAATAATAACTAACTGTCCCCACGACTTCAACAAATAGGTGCCAATTGGTTTGAAAATGATTGCAGATCCTAACAGGAAAACGGCGCTTCAAGCTCTTTGGGAATTCGATTTTAATTAATTCCATTTTAATTTCCCCTAGTTTTTGAAGAGATTGATTAGTGGAACAACCTGCCTCCAGAGGTGGTGAATGCTCCAACAGTGGAGGTTTTTAAGAAGAGACTGGACAGCCATTTGCCTGAAATGGTATAGGGTTTCCTGCCTGAGCAGTGGGTTAGACTAGATCACGCACCTCTTCGAACGGGAAGTGGTGCACGCGCACCTCTCCAAATGGAGAGTGGCACCGCCCGTTTGGAGAGGTGCGCGCCCACCTCTCCGAACGGGCGGAGGTGCGTGCGCAACTCTCCAAACCTTTGGAGAGGTGCGTGCGCACCTCCGCCCAAACGGGCAGTGGCACCGCTCGTTGGGAAAGCTGCTGTGAAGGCGGCAGCCTGCAAACGGGCCGCAGCAGCTTTCCCAACGAGCAGCGCCACTGCCCGTTCCGAGAGGTGCGCGCGCACCTCTCCGAATGGGCAGTGGCGCCGCTCGTTGGGAAAGCTGCCGCGGCCCGTTTGCACAGCTGCCGCGTTCGTCCATGTTTGATGAGCGCGGCAGGTCTCCCAACGGGCAGCGGCGGTTTGGAGAGTGCGCGCGCACCTCTCCAAACCGCCGCCATCCCGTTTGCACAGCTGCCGCGTTCGTCCATGTTTGACGAGCGCGGCAGGTCTCCGAACGGGACGGCGGCGGTTTGGAGAGGTGCGCACGCACTCTCCAAACTGCTACCGTCCTCTTTGCACAGCTGCTGCGTTTGTTCGTGTTTCTTTCAAACGCGGAGGAATGCAGCAGCTCTGCAAACGGGGCGGCGGCGGTTTGGAGAGCTGCGCAGCTCCCCAAACCTCCGCCTCCACATTTGAAGAGCTGCTGCATTCATCAAACGCAGTTTTGGAGGTCCCGGGAGAGGGCGCTCGGGTGGCTCCGGCGGTGCCCGGGCTGAAGGCGCCGCCGCAACCCAGTGCCCGTCGCCTGCGAGTCCGTCTCTCCCCCCCCCCGTGTAAGCTGGCGGCACTGGGCAGCGACAGGTGCGTGCAGCTCAGGATGCGGTGCGGGCGTATTTTTTGCTTGTTCTGCGCATGCACGTGCGTGCCCACATGCGCGCGCACATTTTGCGGCTCCCACTTTTTTGTGTGTATGACGGAACCGGTTCCGAGTGGCTCTTTTGCTGTTTCGGGTTGCTGACCCCTGGACTAGATGACCTCCAAGGTCCCTTCCAACTTATTATTATTATTAGTAACCAGGATACCTTTAAAGCAGTGTTTTTCAAACGTGGCTACACAAACATTTATTTGTATTTGCATAACTACCGTTATAGGATTTATAGTGGTATTTTACAATACCAGACGGGGGAGTGTGCTGTTACATCAGCCAGAGAGTATTATGCAGTGCATATTGTGCTGCCACCATGTGGTTGTTTGGGAAACTACAACATTTATGTTAATTTGTTCAGCCAACCCCTCCCATTTGTGACATACTTCCTCCTTCTTCTTATCCTGAACATCTATCACCTCCTGCCACCATCTCACATGCGGTGGTCTCTACGTGCAGTCTCTCATGCTAGGAACATTACTGTCTTTTGACCTTGAAATACCGTCCATTTCATCATCTACCACACCTTGTCTGCTGTAATCTTCTCTGCATGCAAATAAAGGTCCTTCTGGATGATTAAAAGGTAATTTCATGAGTTCTGCTATCTGGCAAAGGCTGTTAACAGTGATAGTATCCGCTTATACAGGCCAGGCACAGGAGTCTCAGCAAGGGGATACATCATTAAACAACAGAGTCAGAATATGGACTTTAACTCCCAGAATTCCCCATCCAGCCATCCAGCCAGCATGCGGGCTAGGGAATTCTGGGAGTTGAAGTCCACAGATAGTAGTGAAAGGAACAAAAGTATTATTCAGAAATTTCTAATGAGTCTAAAGGTTGAAGCAGAAGCCAACTGAAGAGCAGAAATAATATTTGATCTACGTATTGACAGGTACAAATGTGAAAAGCAGAAGTTACAAATTGTAAGAGGAGATATCGAAACAACTTATAGGAGACGGACTGTGGTAACAGAAAATTAGATGGTGAAAGATAGGATATGGACAAAGGGGCTTCTTGGAACGTGGAAAGGACAGTGGTTTTAGGCGGTCCGGATAGTTTATCAGATGATTAGGGAAGGGGCGTTGAGTGCCACAGGGGAGGGGGGAATCTGCGTCGGGGATGGGATATAAAAATGTGTAAGGTGTGGCTGAACTCCTGTGTGGGTTTCAGTCCACCAAGCCTTTGCAAACGCTTCTTTTGAAATAAAAACTTTGTTGCTGGAATTCCAAGTGAGTTGTTTTGTTTTGGATCTTGAGCCACGTTCCAAACAGTAGTTAGGGGATTTTGGGAGGTGAAGTTCAACCATCCAAAAAAAAAAAAACAACCCAATGTTTTTAGCTGTTCACCCTAGCTACTATTTTAACTTTCCTGGGTAAGGAACGATGATGGTTCCTGCACATCAGCTATGGGCTGCTCTCCCTTCTAAGGACAGCTCCAATATTTTTTTATTTTATTTATTTAATTGATTTTAATATACCACCCTATTCCTGAAGAACTCAGGGCGGTTCACAGGGCCAATTAAAACAATACAAAATAAGAAAGCTAACATAGAATTAAATTAATACTAGCCCACAATTAAAACAAAAGTTAAAATTTAAATTTAAAATTAATTTAAAACCCCTCAGTCCAGGCCAGAAAGGTCAAACAACCAGGTTTTTAGGTCCCGGCGAAACGAGCGAAAGTCGGGGGCGGTCCGAAGTTCCACCGGCAGTTCATTCCATAGGATGGGCGCGCCCACAGAGAACGCCCTTCCCCTGGGAATCACCCGCCGGCATTCCCTGACCGGCGGCACCCTAAGGAGACCCTCCCTGTGGGAGCGCACAGGACGATGGGAGGCTGATGCTGGCAGCAGGTGCTCCCTAAGATAATCCGGACCCATGCCATTTAGGGCTTTATAGGTCATCACCAGCATCTTGAATCTAACCCGGAGGGCAACTGGAAGCCAATGCAGCTCGCAGAGAAGAGGTGTTACACAGGAGTATCGGCAAACTCCCATTACAACTCGCGCGGCTGCATTCTGCACCAGCTGAAGCCTATGGGTGGTCCTCAAGGGCAGCCCCATGTACAGAGCGTTGCAGTAGTCTAACCGGGAGGTCACGAGCGCATGAGTGACTGTGCGTAGGGCATCTCGGTCCAGATAGGGCCGCAACTGGCGCACTAGGCGAACCTGGGTGAAGGCCCCCCTGGTCACGGCTCCTATGTGATCTTCCAAATTGCCAATCAGATGCAGTTACATGATGCCTCATTTAATGACTGTGCTGCTGAACAACAAATTTTCTGGTTCCAATTGTGGTTGTAAGTTGAGGACTACCTGTAAAGGAGTTTGATGTGGTGCTGAAGGCACCAGGCTAGTAACAAGGAGCTGGTGAGTTGTAATCCCGCCTTAGGCCTGAAAACCGGCTGTGTGATTTTGGACCAATCAGCAGGAGACAGTGAGTTCTAGTCCCACCTTAAACATGAAAGGCGGCTGGGTGACTTTGAGCCAATCACCAGGAGATTGGTGAGTTCTAGTCCTGCCTTAGGCCTGAAAGCCAACTGGGTGATTTTGGGCCAATCACCAGGAGATGGTGAGTTCTAGTCCCATTTTAAGCTTGAAAGCCGGCTGGCTGACTTTGAGCCAATCACCAGGAGATGGTGAGTTCTAGTCCTGCCTTAAGCACGAAACTGTCTGGGTGACTTTGAGCCAATCACCAGGAGACAGTGAGTTCTAGTCTCGCTTTAGGCATGAAAGCCAACTGGGTGATTTTGGCCAATCACCAGGAGATGTTGAGTTCTAGTCCCGCCTTAGGCATGAAAGGCAGCTTTGTGATTGGGCCAGTCCCTCTCTCTTAGCCCAACCCACCTCACAGGATTGTCGTTACAGGGAAAACAGGAGAAGGAGGAAATCTATTCACTCCTGGGAGCTACTGATAAAGAATTCAAGGCGGGATTTTTTTAAAAAACTAACCAAAATACACTTGGAGAGTGCCAATGCTCAGAGCACCCTGGCTGTGAACTATGGACTTGGTAGTCTTCAGCCGGAAAAAAAACAAACCTCACTCGCCTAGCCTGCAGAAGCAAAATAACATTTTCCAATTCACCTGGCAGGAATTTGAGAGTCTGTAGTATCTGGCGCTCCTGGGCAAAATCCACCATCAAGTGACTCATGTTGTCGGTTACTTTAGCCTTGAGCGAGAGGCGGAAGGCCGGAGCCATTGTCACACTATGGAGGGGAAGGAGAGGCGAGTTAGAAAGGCGCGCCATCAGATTCCCCCCCCTTGCCTAGTAAGAAGGATTGGAGTGATGGCAGAGGAACGTGGCGGAGAAGGCGACATGCAAAGAACCCAGCGCCCGGATCCAACCCTGGAAAACCCATCGGCCAAAATTCAGGTCTCTACAAAGCATGTGCAGAGGGCTGGGGGTGGGGGTTAAACCCAGCAGGGTCTAGCCCAGGGGTAGGCAACCTTGGCTCTTTTATGACTCGTGGACTTCAACTCCCAGAATTCCCGAGCCAGCCATGCTGAGGAGAAAGGGAAAGGTTTCCAAGCTGGACCATGCTGGCTCGGGAATTCTGGGAGTTGAAGTCCGCGAATCATAGAGATGCCAAAGTTGGCCTAGCCCAGGGGTAGGCAGCCTTGGCTCTTTTATGACTCATGGACTTCAACTCCCAGACTTCCTGAGCCAGCCATTCTGAGGAAAAAGGGAAAGGTTTCCAAGCTGGACCATGCTGGCTCGGGAATTCTGGGAGTTGAAGTCTGCGAATCATAGAGATGCCAAGGTTGGCCTAGCCCAGGGGTAGGCAGCCGTGGCTCTTTTATGACTCATGGACTTCAACTCCCAGAATTCCTGAGCCAGCCATGCTGAGGAAAAAGGGAAAGGTTTCCAAGCTGGACCATGCTGGCTCGGGAATTCTGGGAATTGAAGTCCGCGAATCATAGAGATGCCAAGGTTGGCCTAGCCCAGGGGTAGGCAACCTTGGCTCTTTTATGACTCATGGACTTCAACTGTTGTGTATTGGGTCAGCAAAGATCATGGTTTATTGCTTGCAGGATCTGAACTAGAGAACCAGGGCTGCAGATGCAGCAATTTATACCCTGGCCCCTAGGCGGCAGCCAATAGGTTTGAAGCAACCTATTGCCGCCCTAGGGGCAACCAATAGCAGTACTGGAGACGGGTTGTCTGACGGGCTGGGAGCCGTTAGCTAGCTTCCCTGCTCAACAGCCTCCCAGCAATACCACGTGGTGTTAACAAAACAAGCCCAATACATTACATCAACTCCCAGAATTCCTGAGCCGGCATGGCTCAGCTTGGAAACCTCTCCCTTTCCCCTCAGCATGGTTGGCTCAGGAATTCTGGGAGCTGAAGTCCACGTGTCATAAAGTGGCCTAGGCCTAGACCAGGGCTAGGTAACCTTGGCTCTTTTACGACTCGTGGACTTCAACTCCCAGAATTCCTGAGCCGGCATGGCTCAGCTTGGAAACCTCTCCCTTTTCCCTCAGCGTGGCTGGCTCAGGAATTCTGGGAGTTGAAGTCTACGAGTCATAAAAGGGCCAAGGTTGTCTACCCCTGGTCTAGCTGCAGGGCAAAACCCCAAGAACTTCTGAGCATGCGAAGAGTGACTTTGATTCCCCTATCAAGCAACCATCCCCAAGGACGTGTAGGAAGATGGGCCGGCCGGCCAAGGCGATGGGAAATCAAGGGGACGCTGGGGCACGGACAGAGTGCACTTCCCCTGAATCTTGCTAAGAGCCAGGTTCAGTTTGGACTAGCAATCAGCATTTCTCAAGCTCAGCAAGTCTAAAATATCTGGACTTCAAAACTCCCAGAATTCTCCCAGAATTCCAGCAGAAGTGGAGAATTCTGGGAGTTGAAGTCCAGACGTCTTAGATCCATCTTAGAGGCATTTTACGTCCCCTTTTCCCACCCCAGAGAAAATAACGATGCCAAAAGCTGACTTTTGGCGGCCAGGTGCGTTTTTCCAAGGGTGGCCTACCTGTCCTTGATCTGTTTAGCAGCCTTCGAAGCAACGCAAGGAAGAGGGAGAAAGAAGGGAGGAGGAAGAGAGAGAGAGAGAGAGAGAGAAAGAAGAAGAAAAAGCAAGAGAGGTATCACAAAGACAAATTAAGGCAGCATTGCTTATGTTTGTTTCAAGAGCATTCTTGACAGGAAGCCCCCAGGAAGCCATGCTAAGCTGCCATCCATTGCACGCATGCAGAAAACCATTCCCACCGCCCTCTGCCTTCCCCTGTGCTTTTTATCCTCCCAAGAACCCTGCGAGGTAGGCCAAGGGGAATTAAAAATATAGCAAACCACCCAAATATCATCTAATCATGTGACAGGCTAGGATCCATCCCTGCCTGGACCTTTCTATCCTCCCAAGACCCCTGTGAAGCAGGCGAGGGCGGATTAATATAATATAGGTAATCCTCGACTTACGACGATTCGTTGTGTGACCATTCAATGTTACAACGGCACTGAAAAAAAGTGACTTATGATCTTTTTTTTTTTGTTTTTTTACACCCTTGCAGCTTCCTCCACGGCCGAGTGATCAAAATTGGGCCACTAAGAAACGGGTTCATATTTATGACGGTTTGCAACATCCCGGGGTCACGCGATCCCCTTTTATGCCCGTCTGAGAAGCAAAGTCCACAGGGAAGCCGGATTCGTTTAACAGCCACGTGACTAGCTTCACTGCAGGATTCTCTTCCCAACTGAGTCAAGAAAGGTCATAAAAGGGGGCAAAACTCACTGAACAACTGTCTTACTTAGCGACGGAAATTTGGGGCTCAACTGTGGTCGTAAGTCGAGGACTGCCTGTAAACCACCCAAATATCGTCCAACGAATGCGACAGGCTGGGATCCGTCCAAACCTGGGCCCTTTTTATCCTCCTAAGGACCCTGTGAGGTAGGCAGGGGCAAACTAAGATAAATAAACAAATGGCGCCTTCCTCCCCCAGGTGTCACCCAACCGAGGTGATAGGCTGGGATCCATCCAAATCCGGGGTCATCGTGACGCTTGAATCAATGTTCTCCAAAATCAGTTGGATAAGAGTACCCATCATCCACAGCCCCCGACTTGTGGGGGAATCCAAGGAGTTGTGGCTGTCCATCAGCGTGCCAGCTTGGAAGGAGGCACAATCAAGATATCATGGAATCTCTTGAACACATATTTAGCCAATTCGTTGTGTAATTATGCACAGGCGCGCGCACACACACACACAGAGCTAGGAATTATTGTTACCTGGTGGAAATCCTGATTTTCAGCCCCTTGGAGGGTCTGGTTGGCCGTTTCTAAAAGTTCCTCTGAGCTTTCCAAGGCTTTTGTGCACGCTGCCAGCTGGTTCTGGGTGCGAAAGATGAGCAGAAAGAGCATTTTCCCCCCGCCCCCGAAATGGAGATATTAGCAAAAAAAAAAAAGTAAAAATAAAAATGGAAAGAGTGGGTAAAAAGAGGTTTGGCTGGCCCTTTTTTTGTTTTCTTGCTCTGAATTCAAATTAATGTGATTTTAAAAATACAAAATAAATCTGGGTTTTGATTTAACCGAGATTGCCATTCAGAGAGGGGGGGGAGGGGTCAAAGGCTGAGAGATTGGCTGAAGGATTTGGGTTCAAGTCAACGTCTGGCACTCTGCAATTTTTGTCCTGAGGAACTCACTGGCACAAGATGGCTAGGGCTACAAAACTCAGATAAATTTGAAAGGGAAACAGATGACTAATTAAGAGGATGAAATCCGGGCCATTTGTACAGTACAGGCAGTCCTTGACTTACGACAGTTCCCCTTTAGTGACCATTTGAAGTTAAAACAGCACTGAAAAAAAGCGACTTATGGCTGTGTTTCACTGGACAGCGATTCACTGGACAACCGCATTGTAAAATGGAGCAAGACTCACTTAGCAGCTGTTTCCCTTGGGCCCAGAAATTGTGCGCTCAGCTGTGGTCGCACGTCGAGGACTACCTGTACCCACAACACCAGGGCTACCTCTTAGTTGCAAATAGACAAGTGACCACTAGGGGGCAGCAACAGGAAGCTCCAGAAGGCTCAAACTTTGAGGCGGCCTTAAGCTGAGCCTCCATCTTCCAGCGCAGTCTACCTTAAGTAACAATTCTTCGGGGGTGGGGGTGGGAGAAGATGTCTGAACAGTGTTTTTTCAATCTCGGCTGCTTTAAAGAAGGGTGGACTTCAACTCCCAGAATTCCCCTTCCCCCCCCCCCAGCCAATATCGATCTATTGGTTGTCTTTCTCAGCCGTCCGTCTCTTGAGACCAATAATGCACAGCGGCTCTTTAGCTGAGCAGGCTTTACCTGCAGTTCGTAAGTCCGGCTGGCTCGATCTTGTTTGATCTTCATCAACATTCCTTCCTTCAGCTCGTCCAGCAGGACGTAGAGAGACTGGAACTCGGTGTCCAGATCGTCTTGGACCCGGTTCGAATTACTCTGGTAGGAGACGAGAGAAGATGAAGCTGGAGGTCATTTCAGCCCTGAGGTGATTGGAGAGTTGAGTTGCTCCCTCCTTTGTGATTCGGGGGTGTCGAACAGCGTGGGTTTGTGGGTGCTTAGCAGACACTCAACCTGGTGTCCCCCAAATAACTGAATCCCACCTCTTGGCTTAATTTCCAGGTTTGAATAATTCCCCAAATCTTGGGAGAACTCAAATTAATGTAATTTAATGCAAGGACTCTCTAAAGAAATTCCCAGACGTAAATTGTTATTATGGCTACTTTCCATAAACAAAAAATAAAAATAAACAGGAGACGGGAGTTGAATCTCATCTTAGGGATGAGATCCGGTTGGGTGACTTTGAGCCAATCACCAGGAGACGGAGAGTTCTAGTCTTGCCTTAGACCTGAAAGCTTGCCGGGTGGACCAAACACCAGGAGAAGGTGAGTTCTAGTCTCACCTTAGACGTGAAAGCTGGCTGGATGAATTAGGCCAATCACCAGGAGACGGGGAGTTCTAGTCCTGCCTTAGGTATGTAAGGCAGCTGGGTGAATTTGGGCCATTCACCAGGAGACGGAGAGTTCTAGCCCCACTTTAGGGATGAAAGCTTGCTGGATGGGCCAATCACCAGGAGATGGAGAGTTCTAGTTCTGCCTTAGGTATGAAAGCTAGCTGGGTGAATTTAGGCTAATCATGAGGAGATGGTGAGTTCTAGTTCTGCCTTAGGCATGAAAGCTTGCTGGCTGACTTTGGGCCATTCACCAGAAGACGGAAAATTCTAGTCCCACCTTTGGCATGAAAGCTTGCTGGGTGGGACAAACACCAGGAGATGGAGAGTTCTAGTTCTGCCTTAGGTATGAAAGCTAGCTGGGTGAATTTGGGCCACTCACCACGAGATGGAAAGTTCTAGTTCTGCCTTAGGTATGAAAGCTGGCTGGGTGAATTTAGGCTAATCATGAGGAGATGGAGAGTTCTAGTTCTGCCTTAGGTGGGTGACTTTGGGCCATTCACCAGAAGACAGAGAATCCTAGTCCCACTTTAGGCATGAAAGCTTACTGGGTGGGCCAATCACCAGGAGATGGAGAGTTCTAGTTCTGCCTTAGGTATGAAAGCCAGCTGGGTGACTTTGGGCCATTCACCAGAAGACGGAGAATCCTAGTCCCACTTTAGGCATAAAAGCTTACTGGGTGGGCCAATCACCAGGAGATGGAGAGTTCTAGTTCTGCCTTAGGTATGAAAGCTAGCTGGGTGCATTTGGGCCACTCACCACGAGATGGAGAATTCTAGTCCCACCTTTGGCATGAAAGCTTGCTGGGTGGGACAAACACCAGGAGACGGAGAGTTCTAATCTCGCCTTAGACATGAAAGCTGGCTGGATGAATTACGCCAACCAACAGGAGATGGTGAGTTCCAGTTCTGCCTTAGGTATGAAAGCTGGCTGGGTGAATATGGGCCAATCACCAGGAGATGGAGAGTTCTAGTCCTGTCTTTGGTATGAGAGCCGGTAGGATTAATTTGAGTCAATGACCAGGAGACTGTTCTAATCCTGCTTTAGCTATGAAACCCGGCTGAGTGACTTTGGGCCAATCACCAGGAGATGGTGAGTTCTAGTCCCACCTTAGGCATGAAAGCGGGCTAAGGAATTTAGGGCACTCTTTCCTTCTCAGCCCAACCCACCTCACAGGGTTGTTGCTGTGGGGAAAATAGGAAGAGGAAAGAGGGATTATTATTATTATTATTATTATGTATGTTTGCCAGCTTGAGTTCCTTATCAAATAATAAAGGTTGATAAAAATGTAATAAATAGATAAATAAATCAAGAACACTGATTTCAGCAGCTGTGGAGCTTTTCCCAGTCTGCTGATGGCCCAATAAAACCCCAGGTGAGCCATGTTGGATCCAGCACACCTGGACAAGCCATGGTAAGATTAACTCCAACCCAGTTACCTCCACATTTTCAAGCATCTGCTTGAGCAAATAGATGAAATTTTGGATCTCTTCATTTTTCACCGCAAGGGTCGTGATGATCTTCCGCAGGTCATCCTGTCCCCACCCAAAAAAAGGAAAATAATAATAATAATCTGGCATTAATCTTGGATTCTCGCTTCCTATCCTTTCCCAGGCTCAAACGGATATATTTATGCTTAAGTTAAACCAGTGTTTCTCAACCATGCCAACTTGAAGATATGTGGACTTCAACTCCCAGAATCCCCCAGCCAGTATGCTTTAAGATGGGTGGACTCCAATTCCCAGAATTCCCCAGCCAGCATGCTTTAAGATGGGTGGACTTCAGTTCCCAGAATTCCCCATCTAACATGCTTTAAGATGGGTGGACTTCCATCATAAAGCAATAGATGGAAACTAATCAAGGAGAGAATCCAGTACTAAGGAGAAACTTCCTAACAGTGAGGACAATTAACCAGTGGAACGACTTGCCTCCAGAAGTTGTGAGTGATCCATCACTGGAGGCTTTCAAAAAGAAACTGGACAACCCTTGGTCTGAAATGGTATAGGACAGGGGTAGGCAACCTTGGCCCTTTTATGACTCGTGGACTTCAACTCCCAGAATTCCTGAGCCAGCATGGCTCAGTTTGGAAACCTCTCCCTTCTCCCTCAGCATACCTGGCTGAGGAATTCTGGGAGTTGAAGTCCACGAGTCATAAAAGAGCCAAGGTTGCCTAACCCTGGCCTAGGCCGCTTTATGACTGGTGGACTTCAACTCCCAGAATTCCTGAGCCAGCCATGCTGAGGGGAAAGGGAGAGGTTTCCAAGCTGAGCCATGCTGGCTCAGGAATTCTGGGAGATGAAGTCCACGAGTCATAAAAGAGCCAAAGTTGGCCTAGGATCTCCTACTTGAGCAGGGGGTTGGACTAGAAGACCTCCAAGGTCCCTTTAACTCTTTTATTCTATGTTCTGTGCTCTGGCTGGTGTCAGCTTTGAGGGCGTTCTTTGACGGCCTGGTTTCCTTTCATTGCTAACTCTTCACGACA
>NC_138202.1:5519347-5597235 GCF_964194415.1 Vipera berus
TCCGATTAGTTTGTGACGTGTTGAATGATGCAAGTGAGGGATTGTTGATTCTAGAGATCTTTCTTTCTAATCCCAGTTTCCTGACTCCAGTCTCTCTGACAAGATTATCACATGCCGGTGTGGGAAGAAGAATCCAGAGAAAGAAATATTTTGGGAAATATTAAAAAGGCAGAATATATTTCCCCAAAGGCAGAAACCAACACCAACAACCCCCACCACACACACACCAAGTCTCTTTGCCCCAAACAGAAACAAGGTCTGCAGAAATGCAGATGTGATCGTCTTGTCAGAAAGATTGGAGTCAGGAAGCTGGGATTAGAAAAACAAAGATCCCTAGAATCAACAATCCCTCGCACCAAAAAATTCAACACAGGACATGAGTCATCATCCACGGCCCCAGGGAAGCAGGATATGACCTTTGGGACATTGTTAGGCATATGATGATAGCCTACATAGTTGGGTTGAAAATATATAAACCAAGCACATTTAATTTGTGCTTAGATTGTAAGCCGCCCTGAGTCTTAATCCCATATAAATGGGATTAAAATAAATAAAATAAATAAAAAATGATATTGTGACTTTAAGATGTTAATTGGCCAATGGGTGTGTAAGTGTTCTCATGGCCATAAGAGGGAGCTAGGAACTTAGCTTCTTTCTCTCTTTGAATTCACTGCTCTCTACTATTACTGTTTTGCTGTACTGTTGGTTTACTACTGTGATAAACCTGAACAACTGTGTATTGACTTCTGGACCGGTAAGAAGACTTTGTATTTGGAATACTCCTTGGACTGTTGCTATTGTGTATGACCTGGACTGTTTATTTTTGACCGTGCATTTTTGTTTTTTACGCCACCTCAAAAGTAAAATACTTTTTGTTTTCACAACTCAGTGTACTCTTGTGGTTACTGTGTGACTCTTACTGCTCTCAGTACTCTTCCTTGTCTGTGCAAATCCTTGGTAGCACAAGGAGACCTCTGCACAACATTATTGGACTAACAGACATAAATAGGATTAACCCACTACCATCAGAATATAAAAAGGGCACATTCAGATTCAGGTCAAAGTTCATGCCCCAGGAACAACTCCAAGCAAAAGCCCAAGAAGGGATAACCCCCCCCCCCCACTCCCTGCTCCATGTGGTCACTTTTTCCTCCAGAGCCATCTTTCTGTCTGGCTCTCCTCTTCAATAAACTGCAACCTTCTTTCTAAAGCAGTCTCCATTTTCTTTATTCCCGGCTTGGACTGGACCCCGAAGAAGATTTTTCTTTCAACACCAGCAACCGATCCACACTAACAAGCAAGGTCCCCATCCGCAAGATGCAGGCAGCACACAAAAGCACACACTCTCCGGGTCCGCGGAAAAACCTCTCTCCACGGAACTGGTCCCTGGTGCCCAAAAGGCTAGGTTAAATGCATTGCATAATGGCAGCCTGGGGATAACAAAAATCAAAATTAAAGCATCTCTTTGACTCTGGAATGAAAACCTTCCTGTGCAAGAATAATCACGCTGGTGATAGCAGTCTTCCAGTATCTCAGGGGCTGCCCCAAAGAAGGGGGAGTCAAGCTATTCTCCAAAGTGCCTGAAGGCAGGACAAGAAGCAACGGATGGAAACTAGTCAAGGAGAGAAGCAACCTAGAACTAAGGAGAAACTTCCTGACGGAACAATTAACTAGTGGAACAACTTTCCTCCAGAAGTTATTCTGTTCTATTCTTAATATATATATATAGAAAAAAGAATGCAGTTTTTTTTTTAAAAAAGATCTATTTTATTGCAAGGAAAGAGAGGAAGAGTAGATATTTAAATACATGTAAAATATGTGTAAAGTATACTAAACTTCAGCTTTTGGGAGGCACAGAGCTGGCTGGGTGAAATCCTTGCCAATTACCAGTACTAATCCCACCTTAGACATGAAAGCTGGCTGGCTGGGTGACTTTTGGCCAATCACCAGGATACGGTGACTTCTAGTCCCACCTTAGGCATGAAAGCCAACTGGGTGATTTTGGTCCAATCACCATGAGAGTGAGTTCTAGTCTCGCCTTAGGCATGAAAGCCAACTGGGTGATTTTGGTCCAATCACCATGAGTTAGTGAGTTCTAGTCCCACCTTAGGCATGAAAGCCAACTGGGTGATTTTGGTCCAATCACCATGAGTTAGTGAGTTCTAGTCTCGCCTTAGGCATGAAAGCCAACTGGGTGATTTTGGTCCAATCACCATGAGAGTGAGTTCTAGTCTCGCCTTAGGCATGAAAGCCAACTGGGTGATTTTGGTCCAATCACCATGAGAGTGAGTTCTAGTCTCACCTTAGGCATGAAAGCCAACTGGGTGATTTTGGTCCAATCACCATGAGAGTGAGTTCTAGTCTCGCCTTAGGCATGAAAGCCAACTGGGTGATTTTGGTCCAATCACCATGAGAGTGAGTTCTAGTCTCGCCTTAGGCATGAAAGCCAACTGGGTGATTTTGGTCCAATCACCATGAGTTAGTGAGTTCTAGTCTCGCCTTAGGCATGAAAGCCAACTGGGTGATTTTGGTCCAATCACCATGAGAGTGAGTTCTAGTCTCACCTTAGGCATGAAAGCCAACTGGGTGATTTTGGTCCAATCACCATGAGAGTGAGTTCTAGTCCCACCTTAGGCATGAAAGCCAACTGGGTGATTTTGGTCCAATCACCATGAGAGTGAGTTCTAGTCTCGCCTTAGGCATGAAAGCCATCTGGGTGATTTTGGTCCAATCACCATGAGAGTGAGTTCTAGTCTCGCCTTAGGCATGAAAGCCAACTGGGTGATTTTGGTCCAATCACCATGAGAGTGAGTTCTAGTCTCGCCTTAGGCATGAAAGCCAACTGGGTGATTTTGGTCCAATCACCATGAGTTAGTGAGTTCTAGTCTCGCCTTAGGCATGAAAGCCAACTGGGTGATTTTGGTCCAATCACCATGAGAGTGAGTTCTAGTCTCGCCTTAGGCATGAAAGCCAACTGGGTGATTTTGGTCCAATCACCATGAGAGTGAGTTCTAGTCCCACCTTAGGCATGAAAGCCAACTGGGTGATTTTGGTCCAATCACCATGAGTTAGTGAGTTCTAGTCCCACCTTAGGCATGAAAGCCAACTGGGTGATTTTGGTCCAATCACCATGAGAGTGAGTTCTAGTCTCGCCTTAGGCATGAAAGCCAACTGGGTGATTTTGGTCCAATCACCATGAGTTAGTGAGTTCTAGTCTCGCCTTAGGCATGAAAGCCAACTGGGTGATTTTGGTCCAATCACCATGAGAGTGAGTTCTAGTCTCGCCTTAGGCATGAAAGCCAACTGGGTGATTTTGGTCCAATCACCATGAGAGTGAGTTCTAGTCTCACCTTAGGCATGAAAGCCAACTGGGTGATTTTGGTCCAATCACCATGAGAGTGAGTTCTAGTCTCGCCTTAGGCATGAAAGCCAACTGGGTGATTTTGGTCCAATCACCATGAGAGTGAGTTCTAGTCTCGCCTTAGGCATGAAAGCCAACTGGGTGATTTTGGTCCAATCACCATGAGTTAGTGAGTTCTAGTCCCACCTTAGGCATGAAAGCCAACTGGGTGATTTTGGTCCAATCACCATAAGTTAGTGAGTTCTAGTCTCGCCTTAGGCATGAAAGCCAACTGGGTGATTTTGGTCCAATCACCATGAGAGTGAGTTCTAGTCTCGCCTTAGGCATGAAAGCCAACTGGGTGATTTTGGTCCAATCACCATGAGAGTGAGTTCTAGTCCCGCCTTAGGCATGAAAGCCAACTGGGTGATTTTGGTCCAATCACCATGAGTTAGTGAGTTCTAGTCTCGCCTTAGGCATGAAAGCCAACTGGGTGATTTTGGTCCAATCACCATGAGAGTGAGTTCTAGTTTCGCCTTAGGCATGAAAGCCAACTGGGTGATTTTGGTCCAATCACCATGAGAGTGAGTTCTAGTCCCGCCTTAGGCATGAAAGCCAGCTGGGTGATTTTGGTCCAATCACCATGAGAGTGAGTTCTAGTCTCGCCTTAGGCATGAAAGCCAACTGGGTGATTTTGGTCCAATCACCATGAGAGTGAGTTCTAGTCCCGCCTTAGGCATGAAAGCCAACTGGGTGATTTTGGTCCAATCACCATGAGTTAGTGAGTTCTAGTCTCGCCTTAGGCATGAAAGCCAACTGGGTGGTTTTGGGCCAATCACCAGGAGATGGTGAGTTCTAGTCCCACCTTAGTCATGAAAGCTAGGTAAGTGACTCTAGGACAGTCACCAGGCAACTGGGAATTCTAGTCCTGCCTTAAATTCTAGTCCCGCTTTAGACATGAAAACCGAGTGGGTGACTTTGCACAAATCCCGCTCTCTCTCTCTCAGCCCAACGCACCTCACAGAATTGTTTTGTGGAGAAAATGGAAGGAGGAAGGTTGTATTAAAATAAATATAAAATATGGAAACTTACCTGTAGATCTGGGTCTGAGCCGTTGTTTTTTGTTCTGTTTTTTTCGTTTTAGTTACTTTATTTAACCAGTTTACTGGCTAACTCGTTTGTTACTTTGATTGCCTTAATGCAGAGTTTCCCAACCTTGGCCACTTTAAGATGTGTAGACTCCAACTCCCAGAATTCCCCAGCCATCATAAGCCACAAAATATGGCAGCTATTGAATCAGAATCAGAATGCAGCTGGAAGGGACCTTGGAGGTCTTCTAGTCCAACCCCTCGCTCAAGCAGGAGACCCTGTACCATCCCAGTCAAATGGCTGTCCGGTCTCTTCTTAAAAACCTCCAGTGATGAAGCACCCACGATTTCTGGTGGCAAGCTGTTCCACCGGTGAATTGTCCTCACTCTCAGGAAGTTTCTCCTTAATTCCAGGCTGCTTCTCTCCTTGATCAGTTTCCATCCGTTGTTTCTCGTCCTGCCTTCTGGTGATGAATCCACATTGCTCTAACGTCCTAACCCTAATGCGGGAAGAGATTATGGGCCAATTGGGAAAGGGAGTCAAAGTGAAGCATGCTGTCATTAAGTGAATCCCGCTTCCCGCTTTGCGTTTGCTTGTCAGAAGCTGGCTGGGAAAGTCACAAATGGTGATCACATGACCTATCATTTATTTATTTTATTTATTTTAATTCCATTTATATCCTGCCCTTCTCCGAAGACTCAGGGCGGCTTACAAACTTAGCAGTAGCCTTCATTCTATGTATATGCCTGCTTGTTAGGGCTTTCACCCCCCCCCCAAGCGGCATTATTACAAAGTCAGCTTAATTGCCCCCCAACAATCTGGGTCCTCATTTTACCTACCTGGGAAGGATGGAAGGCTGAGTCAACCTTGAGCCTGGTGGGATGCGAACCTGCACTAATTGCAGGCAGCTGGTGTTACTTAAGGAGGCATTAGCCTACTGCTCCACCAAAGCTCATAAATACATGTTAGCTGCTCATAAATACATGTTAGCTGCCAAGCACCTAGATCTTGATCCCGTGACCATGGGTGTGTGTGTGTGTGTGTGTGTGTGTTATAATGGTCATAAGCGCGAGGACCAGTCGTAAGTCACTTTTTCCAGGGCCCCTGTAACGTTGAACGGTTACCCAACAAAAGGTTAAGTCAAGGACTGAATTTGCAAGAGCTGCTAGGCCAATCCACTCCGTGACCACGAGGGGGCGCTTCAAGCTAACTGATTGAGAATTGAGTTGCTCACCTTTCTCCTGCTGCTTCCTGTATTCATCATAATGTATGATTATCCAATAAGATCCGATTCATTGATCCCCAGCATCACACACACACACACACACACACACACACACACACACACACAGGCATCTCTGATCCGCAAAGCAAGCGGATCCCTTCTTCCTCGAAGAAAATTTCATTGCAAATTGATTTTATTCATCCCTTCCTCAAAGAAAGAAATGTAAAAGAAAAGCAAAATCTGTAGAGAAAAGTAAAGTCTTACACTTAGGCAAACAAAAGGCTGACTCAGCCTTCCATCCTTCCCAGGTAGGTAAAATGAGGACCCAGATTGTTGGGGGCAATTAAGCTGACTTTGTACTAATGCCGCTTGGGGTGTGTGTGTGAAAGCCCTAATAAGCAGGCATATACATAGAATGAAGGCTACTGCTAAGCTTGTAAGCCGCCCTGAGTCTTCGGAGAAGGGCGGGATATAAATGGAATTAAAAAAAACAAAAAAAACCAAAACATAGAAATTGGGGGAAACCGGGCGTAATAGAAGCAACTGTGAGAGGGATCTTGGAGCCTTGAGTGGACAATCCCTTAAATATGAGCCCAAAGGGTGCGGCGGCAGCCCAAAAAAGCCAGCGCAATCCTGAGCTGCATTAACAGAGGGATTCAATCAAGATCACGTGAGGTATTAATACCGCTCTGTAAAGCCTTAGTAAGACCGCACCTGGAATAAGGCATCCAGTTTCGGTCACCACGATGTAAAAAAGATGTTGAGACTCTAGAAAGAGTGCAGAGAAGAGCAACAAAGAGGATTAGGGGGCTGGGGGCCAAAAGAACGGTTACAAGAACTGGACGTGGCTAGTCTAGTGAAGGGGAGGACCAGGGCTGACATGATAGGAGTCTTCCAATATTTGAGGGACTGTCACAGAGAGGGGTGTGTGTGTCAACCTATTTTCCAAACCATCTGAAGGCCACAGAGGGAACAACGGATGGAAACTGATCAACGAGAGATTCAACCTAGAAATAAGGAGAAATTTTCTGACAGGGAGAACAGTCAACCAATGGAACAAAAGTTGTCTTCAGAGGTTGTGGATGCTCCAACACTGGAAGCTTTCAAGAAGAGACTGGACTGCCATCTGTCAGAAATGGTGTAGGGTCTCCTGCTTGGGCGGGGGGTTGGACTAGATGACCTCCAAGATCCCTTTCAACTATCTTTATTCTATTCTATTCTGTTCTGTTCTGTTCTGTTCTGTTCTGTTCTGTTCTGTTCCGTTCCGTTCTATTCCGTTCCATATTCTATTCTATTCTATTCTATTCTATTCTATTCTATTCTATTCTATTCTATTCTATTCTATTCTATTCTATTCTATTCTATTCTATTCTATTCTATTCTATTCTATTCTATTCTATTCTATTCTATTCTATTCCATTCCATTCCATTCCATTCCATATTCTGTTCTATTCTATTCTATTCTATTCTATTCTATTCTATTCTATTCTATTCTATTCTGTTCTGTTCTATTCTATTCTATTCTATTCTATTCTATTCTATTCTATTCTATTCTATTCTATTCTATTCTATTCTATTCTATTCTATTCTATTCTATTCTATTCTATTCTATTCTATTCTATTCCATTCCATTCCATATTCTATTCTATTCTATTCTATTCTATTCTATTCTATTCTATTCTATTCTATTCTATTCTATTCTATTCTATTCTATTCTATTCTATTCTATTCCATTCCATTCCATTCCATTCCATTCCATTCCATTCCATTCCATATTCTGTTCTGTTCTGTTCTGTTCTGTTCTATTCTATTCTATTCTGTTCTGTTCTGTTCTGTTCTATTCTATTCCATTCCATTCCATTTCATTCCATTCCATTCCATTCCATATTCTGTTCTGTTCTGTTCTGTTCTGTTCCGTTCCGTTCTATACCATTTCAGACAAGTGACTGTCTTGTCTCTTGTTGAACACCTCGAGTATTGGAGCATTCCCAACTTCTGGAGGCAGGCTGTTCCACTGGTTAATTGTTCTCACTCTCAGGAAATTTCTTCTTAATTCCAGGTCCTTCTCTTTGTAAGACTACTAGCCAAACTCATGTCCCGCAGCCGTTCCTCGTATGTTTTATTCTCCAGGCCTTGGATGATCTTAGTTGCTCTTCTCTGCACTTTTTCCAAAGTCTCAACATCTTTGTTGTAACGTGGTTACCAAAACTGTATGCAGGATTCCAGGTGTGGCCTTACTAAGGCTTTATAAAGCGGTATTAATACTTTGCATAATTTTGATTCTATGTCTGTTTATAGCACCCAGGATTGCATTAGCTTTTCTGGCTTTTCAGCTCAGTTGTAATTTTGAACTGCATCCAGTTGTGGTCACCACGCTGTAAAAAAGATGTTGAGACTCTGGAAAGAGCGCAGAGAAGAGCAACAAAGATGATCAGGGGGCTGGAGGCTAAAACATATAGAGAACAGTTGCTGGAATTGGGTATGTGTAGTTTAATGAAGAGAAGGGTGAGGGGTGACATGATAGCTGTGTGCCAATGTCTCAGGGGTTGCCACAAAGAAGAGGGAGTCAAGCTATTCTCCAAAGCACCTGAGAGCAGGACAAGAAGCAACAGATGGAAACTCGTCAAGGAGAGAAGCAACCTAGAACTAAGAAGAAATTTCCTGACAGTTGGAACAATTAACCAGTGGAACAACCTGCCTCCAGAAGCGGTGAATGCTCCAACACTGGAAGTTTTTAAGAAGAGACTGGACAGCCATTTGCCTGAAATGGTATAGAGTTGGACTAGATGACCTCCAAGGTCCCTTCCAACTTATTATTACCTCTTAATGCTGTTTTTCGTCTATTTTTCCGGTACGAACCTTACTTCTTTCATGCATTTTCAGTGGCCACCACAGCTTGTTCCTTGTCTCTTCTTTATTGTAACTACAAGAGAAGATTCCATTTATCTTGATTAGTGGAGCGGTTAGGCCTAATTTCTCAAAACGGCGGTAATCAATTAGAAACTGGAAAGAGAGAGAGAGAGAGAGAGAGAGAGAGAGAGAGAGAGAGAGAGAGAGAGAAGAAGCAAATGGTTTAGGTCTGAGCTGTAGAAATTGTTGGCTGAGTTGTAGGTCGAGGAACACACCTGAAAAAGTGTAAAAGGGCCGCTGGTAGCAGAAGCGGCAAGCTGAAAAAAGCAAAGTTGTACTTGATGGATAGAAGACCACAAGATGATGCCACGGATGGAGGCTAGGCTAACTTTACGATATATGGGCTTCAAGTTCGAGAATTTCCCATGCTGGCTGCAAAATTCTGGGAGTTGAAGTCCACCCATCCTAAAACATGCCAGCTGGGGGGTTCTGGGAGTTGAAGTCCACCCATCCTAAAACATGCCAGTTGGGGGATTCTGGGAGTTGAAGTCCACCCATCCTAAAACATGCCAGTTGGGGGGTTCTGGGAGTTGAAGGCCACCCATCCTAAAACATGCCAGTTGGGGGATTCTGGGAGTTGAAGTCTACCCATCCTAAAACATGCCAGTTGGGGGGTTCTGGGAGTTGAAGGCCACCCATCCTAAAACATGCCAGTTGGGGGGTTCTGGGAGTTGAAGTCCACCCATCCTAAAACATGCCAGTTGGGGGATTCTGGGAGTTGAAGTCTACCCATCCTAAAACATGCCAGTTGGGGGGTTCTGGGAGTTGAAGGCCACCCATCCTAAAACATGCCAGTTGGGGGATTCTGGGAGTTGAAGTCTACCCATCCTAAAACATGCCGGCTGGGGGGTTCTGGGAGTTGAAGTCCACCCATCCTAAAACATGCCAGTTGGGGGATTCTGGGAGTTGAAGTCCACCCATCCTAAAACATGCCAGTTGGGGTATTCTGGGAGTTGAAGTCTACCCATCCTAAAACATGCCGGCTGGGGGGTTCTGGGAGTTGAAGTCCACCCATCCTAAAATATTCCAGCTGGGGGATTCTGGGAGTTGAAGTCCACCCATCCTAAAACATGCCAGTTGGGGGATTCTGGGAGTTGAAGTCCACCCATCCTAAAACATGCCAGTTGGGGGGTTCTGGGAGTTGAAGTCCACCCAACTTCCAAGTTGCCCAGTTTGAAAAACAGTGTTTTGCAGTATTTGGTCAATTTCACCGTGATCTTCTTGGTTTTTGAAATGAATTTCCAACCCAGATCGGTTTCAGCTGCTGTTTCCAAAGCAGCTCTTTTGGTAATATTTTTCAGCCCAGCAACATCTGTCCAGTGCCTTTTGGAGCAGGGTGGAAAAATGGATATTTTTCTGGCTCCTGTCCTCTCATCCTGGCAGCCCTCCCGGCAGAAAAGCTATGTGTGCCCAAATTCTCTTTTCCATCAGATTTTAAGGTTTTATCAAAGGTTTTAATCAAAGAGGGCCTTGAAGCCAAATACGGTCCCACCGAATTGTCATCAGTACTTATGACCACATTTGAGCCCAAAATTTCCATCGCTAAGCAAGACAGTTGTTTCGCCCCATTTCTTGCCAGAGTCATTAAGTGAATCACTGCAGTTATGAAGTGATTCACACGGTCCTTAAGTGAATCCGGCTTCCCCCATTGACTTTGCTTGTCAGACGGTCGCAAGAGGGGATCCCGTGACCCCGGGACGCTGCATCCGTCGTAAATATGAGTCAGTTGCCAAGCCTCTGAATTTTAATCACAGGACCACGGCGATGCTGCAAAGGTCATAACTCTGAGAAACGGTCATAAGTCACTTTTCCCAGTGCCACGGCAACTCGGAATGGTCCCTAAAGGAACCGTCGTAAATCAAGGATTGCCTGTACTTCTTTTTTCTGGGATTAAAAACAACAACAACAAAGGAATGAAATAATACGCACGCCACACCCCACCCCAGCCTGGTTCCCCAGCCCACCGTTAGAATAGAGAACTCGGGATTCTTTATTTTTTTTTTATTTTTTTTTGCATAAATCTAAGGACAAGTGCAAAAATCTAAGAGGAAAACAAGCCGATCACGCGAAGTGTTCGTACCGCTTTACAAAACCCCTGGTAAGGCCACACACCTGGAATCCTGCAGCCAGTTTTGGTCACCATATCACAGAAAAGACGTTGAGAGTTTGGAAAAAGTTCAGAGAAGAGCAACTAATAATAATAATAATAATAATAATAATAATAATAATAATAATTAATAATAATAATAATAATAATAATAATAATAATAATAATAATAATAATAATAATACGAAGAAGAAGAAGAAGAAGAAGAAGAAGAAGAAGAAGAAGAAGAAGAAGAAGAAGAAGAAGAAGAAGAAGAAGAAGTTGGAAGGGACCTTGGAGGTCATCTAGTCCAACCCCCTGCTCAGGCAGGAAACCCTATAACATTTCAGAAAAATGGCTGTCCAGTCTCTTCTTAAAAACCTCCAGTGTTGGAGCATTCACCACTTCTGGAGGCAGGTAGTTCCACCGGTTAGTTGTTCTAACTGTCAGGAAGTTTCTCCTTAGTTCTAGCTTGCTTCTCTCCTTGTTTAGTTTCCATCCGTTGCTTCTTGTCCTGCCTTCAGGGGCTTTGGAGAATAGCTTGACTTCTTTGGGGCAGCCCCTGAGATATTGGAACACTGCTATCATGTCACCACTCGTCCTTCTGATCATAAGGCCTGGAGACTAAAACATATGAGGAACGGCTACAGGACTTGGGGGTTTGGCCAATCTAAAGAAAAGAAGAACTAGGGGAGACACGATAGCAGTCTTCCAGTATTTGAGGGGCTGCCCCAAAGAAGAGGGGGTCAAATTATTCTCCAAAGCACCAGAGGGAAGGACGATAAACAACAACGGTTGGAAACTCATCAAGGAGAGAAGCAACCTGGAATTAAGGAGAAACTTCCTGACAGTGAGGACAATTAACCCTCGGAACAGCTCGCCTCCAGAAATCGTGGGCGCTCCATCACTGGAAGTTTTTAAGAAGAGGCTAGACCAGGGGTAGGCCACCTCGGCTCTTTTATGACTCATGGACTTCAACTCCCAGAATTCCTGAGTCAGCTGACTCAGGAATTCTGGGAGTTGAAGTCCATGAGTCATAAAAGAGCCGAGGTGGCCTACCCCTGGGCTAGACAGTCACCTGTCTGAGATGGCATAGGTCAGTGAAGGCGAACCTTTTAGAGACCGAGTGCCCAAACTGCAACCCAAAACCCACTTATGTATCATCGGATGCTGGGTGGGCGTGGCCCATTGGGTGGGTGTGGCTAATTGGGTGGGTGTGGCTAATTGGGTGGGCGTGGCTGCGGTGGTATCGGCGGACTGAGTGGGACTCAAAAGTTCACTCAATCAACTCCAACTTTTTTTCCCCCATGAGAAGTTGAAATTGATTGATTTTATTTTATTTATTTTATTTATTTTATTAGACTTATATACCGCCCTTCTCCCGTAGGACTCAGGGCGGTTCACAAGGTTTTTTTAAAAACAATACACAAGTTACAAAAATTAAAAACAATTAAAATAATTACACTAAACCTTGAACTAAAAAAACCCAATTACAATTAAAATACAATTAAAACCCCAGTTAATACTCTCAGCCCAGGCCAGAAAGCTCGAAGAGCCAGGTCTTCAGGTCCCGGCGGAATGAGCAAAGGTCAGATTGATTGAACCTTTTTTTTTTTTGCACATGGTGGTAAGCGGAAAGGTTTTATAAAACCCAGCTGAAGGACTGGGGCGACGGTGTGCGTGCCCACAGAGAGGGCTCTGCGTGCCACCTGTGGCACGCGTGCCATCGGTTTGCCATCCACGGGCATAGGTTCTGCTTGAGCAGGGGGCTGGACTAGAAGACCTCCAAGGTCCCTTCCAATTCTATTCCATTCTAAAAGATTTTCAATCCCTGAGACCAAATCCTAGGTTTGGAAGACAGGTTTTTTTTCCCTCCCCCTCCCCTTCCTCTCACGTAATCCGGGGTGGGGTGGTATTATGGGATGGCGGGGAGGGAGGCACACCCGCGCTGGCTTGCACCCGGGATGAAAAAGGTTTACCTTCGGGCAGGCCTCCATTCTCCTGCCTTCTCCCATCCCCGGCTTGCCTGCCTGCCAGCACTTCTAATAGAGTAATTGGATTTTTAATGGTGGTAATTAATGGGGAAGCTTCATTACCAGCATGTGTGACATCTAGCTGCAGGCTGCTTTAGGAGTAGGGAGGAGGAGGAGGGGGAGGGGAGGGGAGGGGGGGAGAGATGGAAGGATTCATGGAGCTGGACCAAGGGAAATAAAATGGAAAAGCAGATGGAAGAACAAGCCCGGAGTGGCTTCGTGCTCTTAGCATCGTCTCTGTCAGGAGACATGAAGAGTCTGGCTTCCCATCAGCGCTGGGTTGGTTTTTTTTTGGGGGGGGGGGTGTTTAACCCTGAAGGTTGGCTGGATGCCCTCTCTGGCAGTCAGACCAGTGGCCGGCTTCTCTGTTCAAGGCCACGGGCCCAACCGGGGTTCCCCGCTTCTGGCGGTCGGGGGTGGGTGGGAGGTGGGGGTGGGAAGCATCCTGCGGGCAGCCTGGGCTTGTTTTAGAAGGCAAAAAAGGGGATTGTGTGGGGAGGAGGAGATAGGAAGAAAGAAGGAAAAGAAGGAAAGGAATGGAGAAGGAGAAGGATGGGAGGAGGAAGAAGGGGGAAAGAAGAAGGAGAAAGGAAGAGGAGGAGGAAGAGAGAAGGAGGAGAAGGAGAAGGAGAGGGGAGGGGAGGACAAGAAAGAGGAGGAGGAGGGGAAGGCTATGGGAGGAGGAGGAGGAGGAGGAAAGAACAAGGAGAGGAGGAGGAGGAGGAGGAAGAGGAAGAGGAAGAGGAGGAGGAAGAAGAAGAAGAAGAAGAAGAAGAAGAAGAAGAACAAAGGAGAAGGGGAGGGGGAGGGGAAGGCTATGGGAGGAGGAGGAGGAGGAGGAAAGAACAAGGAGAGGAGGAGGAGGAGGAGGAAGAAGAAGAAGAAGAAGAAGGAGAAAGGAGAAGAAGAAGAAGAAGAAGAAGAAGAAGAAGAAGAAGAAGAAGAAGAAGAACAAAGGAGAAAGGGAGGGGGAGGGGAAGGCTATGGGAGGAGGAGGAGGAGGAAAGAACAAGGAGAGGAGGAGGAGGAGGAGGAAGAAGAAGAAGAAGAAGAAGGAGAAAGGAGAAGAAGAAGAAGAAGAAGAAGAAGAAGAAGAAGAAGAAGAAGAAGAAGAAGAAGAAGAAGAAGAAGAGGAAGAAGAAGAACAAAGGAGAAGGGGAGGGGGAGGGGAAGGCTATGGGAGGAGGAGGAGGAGGAAAGAACAAGGAGAGGAGGAGGAGGAGGAGGAAGAAGAAGAAGAAGAAGAAGGAGAAAGGAGAAGAAGAAGAAGAAGAAGAAGAAGAAGAAGAAGAGGAAGAGGAAGAAGAAGAACAAAGGAGAAGGGGAGGGGGAGGGGAAGGCTATGGGAGGAGGAGGAGGAGGAGGAAGAGAAGAAGAAGAAAGGAGAAGGGGAGGGGGAGGGGAGGACAAGAAAGAAGAGGAGAAGGGGAAGGCTATGGAGGAGGAGGAGGAGGAGGAGGAGAAGAAGAAGGGAGAAGGAGGATGAGAGGAGGAAAAGGAGAAAAAAAAAGAAAAGGGAAAAAGAAAAAGAGGAAGAGGAGGAAGGAAGGAAGGAAGGAAGGAAGGAAGGAAGGAAGGAAGGAAGGAAGGAAGGAAGAAAGAAGGAAAAGCAAAAGCAAAAAGAGAAGGATGGGAAGAGGAGGAGGAGGAGAAGGAAAGAAGACGAGGCAAAGGGGAGGAGATGGAGAAGGAGGAGGAGGAGGAGGAGAAGAAGGAAGGAAGAAGGAGGAGAAGAAGAAGAATAGAGAGCAGGAGGAGGAGAAGGAGGGGAGGGCAAGAAGGAGGAGGAGAAGGAGGACAAGGAGAAAAAAGAAGGAGCGGAGGAGGAGGAGGAGGACGAGACGGTCGTAAAATGGGGCAAAACTCACTTAACAACCGTCTTGCCTAGCCACGAACATTTTGGGCTCACTTGTGGTCGTCAGTCAAGGACTACCTGCTTTCGCAAATCTGTCATCTATTTCGAATGTGGCTGTCATCCACCTCGTCAGGCTGGGCTGAAAAGGTCGGCAGCCTCATCCTGGCTCAGGTGTCCCCCCTCCGTTTTTCTCTTCTTCTGCACTCTCTTGCTCTCTGCCACCTCTTCTCTCTCTTCCTCGGCTGTCGATGGATGGCAGCCAGACCTTATTCTTGCTAAAAATCTGATTTCTTTGCTTCTAGAGAGTGCAAGCTTTTCTCTTTCTTTCTTTCTCTCTTTCTCTCTCTTTCTTTCTTTCTTTCTTTCTTTCTTTCTTTCTTTCTTTCTTTCTTTCTTTCTTTCTTTCCTTCCTTCCTTCCTTCCTTCCTTCTCTTTCTTTCTTCCTTCCTTCCTTCCTTCCTTCCTTCCTTCCTTCCTTCCTTCCTTCCTTCCTTCCTTCCTTCCTTCCTTCTTCTCTTTCTTTCTTTCTTTCTTTCTTTCTTTCTTTCTTTCTTTCTTTCTTTCTTTCTTTCTTTCTTTCTTTCTTTCTTTCTTTCTTTCTTTTCTTTTCCATATTAAGCAGAGGGACACAGATGGCCTGGCCTGGCCCGGCCTTCCACAAAAACCAAAATCCTTGGATGTTACAGGTTCTCCCGTTGTGTTGTGTTGTGTTGCCTAGCCAGTGGCAAACTTTTTTCCCCCCTTTCTTTCTGCAGCCTCGCAACACAAGGTGTGAGACACGCGTCTTTATAACACGCTAAAACAGAGTTTAAAGCTGTTTTTTCCAAAGCTGGCAACTTTAAAATCGGTGGACTTCAATTTCCAGAATTCCCCTGGGCAGCATTGCTGCCCGGGGGAATTCTGGGAATTGAAGTCCACCGATTTTAAAGGTACCAACTGAGAAAAACAATTCTGTACAGATGTTCTTTGCCTTACAAACACATTTCATAGAAGGGGGTAACTAACTATTTTTTTTTAAAAAAAAAGCTGGATGTGGTCCACGTCTTAACACCCAACCATTCAGTGACTGCTCAATGTTAGAACGGCGCTGTAAAAAGCAAGGTACGATCGGTCCTCACACTTATGACCGTCACAACACCCCCCCATAGCTACTTGACGAAAACCTGGCAACTGGCATGTATTTAGGACGGTTGCACTGCCGTTTGCGACCAACCCCGCCAGCTTCCGACAATGGGGGGGAGATGGATTCGCTTAATGACCGCGTGATTCGCTTAAGAACTGCAGTGATTCCCTTAACAACCAAAGATCCTAAAATCGGGCACGACTCACTTAATAGCTGCCTCGCTTAGCAACAGAAACTGTGTTCTCCAATTAACCAGTGGAACTACCTGCCTCCAGAAGCGGTGAATGCTCCAACACTGGAAGTTTTTAAGAGGAGACTGGACAGCCATTTGCCTGAAAAGGTATAGGGTTTCCTGCCTGAGCAGGGGGGTTGGACTAGATGGCCTCTAAGGTCCCTTCCAACTACTTCTTCTTCTTCTTCTTCTTCTTCTTCTTCTTCTTCTGATGATGATGATGATGATGATGATGATGATGATGGAAACTAGTCAAGGAGAGAAGCAACCTAGAACTAAGGAGAAACTTCTTGGCAGTTGGAACAATTAACCAGTGGAACAACCTGCCTCCAGAAGCTGTGAATGCTCCAACACTGGAGGTTTTTAAGAAGAGACTGGCCAGCCATTTGTCTGAAATGGTATAGGGTTTCCTGCCTGAGCAGGGGGTTGGACTAGATGACCTCCAAGGTCCCTTCCAACTTCTTCTTCTTCTTCTTCTTCTTCTTCTTCTTCTTCTTCTTCTTCTTCTTCTTCTTCTTCTTCATCATCATCATCATCATCATCATCATCATCATCATCATTATTATTATTATTATTATTATTATTATTATTATTATTATTATTATTTGAAAATTATTCAAAATCCCGACGGGAAGCAGTTTCCTGGCTTCTCTAAATCTTGTGCCACTGAGTTCCTTGGTTTATACCTGCCTCTATTTGATTGACAGTCAGCCAAACTCAGTGAATATTGCATAAAATTTGATTTTTGTGTGTGTGGGGGGGGGGAGGTCACTTCTGATGGGCCCCATGTTTGCCATTTGACTTCTTGTGTCTGAGGTAAAGTTGTGGTTTTTCCCCCCCCCTCCATTTTTTCTTCTCCCTTCTGGGCCTTCCTGGGCTCTGTTGGGAAGCCGGTGGAAGCCCCCCCCCCTCCCCCCCTGCCAGATTCCAGTTCCTCAAATTGCTCTGAGATCTGATTAGAAACAAATTCCCATCCCCAACTTGACAGATGCTGCTGCTCAGACTCTCCTCAAAAGGCTGACATTGGTGGCTAGATCAGCTTCAGTCAAAGCTTTCCGGGGAATTTTGATGAGACCATCTGCTCCACGACAGACAAAACCCCCAAAGAGAGAGAGAGGGGGGGGGGGTTTCCTCCTTTCCTTTCCTTTCGGCTATCTTAGTTTTTCCTTCCTTATTCTCTTCCTCCCTCCCGCCCTCAGCTTCCTCCTTTCCCTTCTCCTTTCCTTTCCTTTCCTCTCCTCTCCTTCCTTTCCTTTCCTTTCCTTTCCTTTCCTTTCCTTTCCTTTCCTTTCCTTTCCTTTCCTTTCCTTTCCTTTCCTTTCCTTTCCCATCTATTTACTTCCTTCCCTTTCGTTTCCTTTCCTTTCCTTCCTTTCCCATCTATCTACTTCCTTTCCTTTCCTTTCCTTTCCTTTCCTTCCTTCCTTCCCTTCCCTTCCCTTCCCTTCCCTTTCCTTTCCTTTCCTTTCCTTTCCTTTCCTTTCCTTTCCTTTCCTTTCCTTTCCTTTCCTTTCCTTTCCTTTCCTTTCCCATCTATTTACTTCCTTCCTTTCGTTTCCTTTCCTTTCCTTTCCCATCTATCTACTTCCTTTCCTTTCCTTTCCTTTCCTTTCCTTTCCTTCCTTTCCTTTCCTTCATTTCCCTTCCTTCCCTTCCCTTTCCTTTCCCATCTATCTACTTCCTTTCCTTTCCTTTCCTTTCCTTTCCTTCCTTCCTTCCTTTCCTTCCCTTCCCTTCCCTTCCTTCCCTTCCCTTCCCTTTCCCATCTATCTACTTCCTTTCCTTTCCTTCCCTTCCCTTCCCTTCCCTTCCCTTTCCCATCTATCTACTTCCTTTCCTTTCCTTTCCTTTCCTTTCCTTTCCTTTCCTTTCCTTTCCTTTCCTTTCCTTTCCTTTCCCATCTATTTACTTCCTTCCCTTTCGTTTCCTTTCCTTTCCTTTCCTTTCCCTTTCCCATCTATCTACTTCCTTTCCTTTCCTTTCCTTTCCTTCCTTTCCTTTCCTTCCCTTCCCTTCCCTTCCCTTCCTTCCCTTCCCTTCCCTTTCCCATCTACCTACTTCCTTTCCTTCCCTTCCCTTCCCTTTCCCATCTATCTACTTCCTTTCCTTTCCTTTCCTTTCCTTTCCTTTCCCATCTATTTACTTCCTTCCCTTTCGTTTCCTTTCCTTTCCTTTCCTTTCCCATCTATCTACTTCCTTTCCTTTCCTTCCTTTCCTTTCCTTTCCTTCCCTTCACTTCCCTTCCTTCCCTTCCCTTCCCTTTCCCATCTATCTACTTCCTTTCCTTTCCTTCCCTTCCCTTCCCTTTCCCATCTATCTACTTCCTTTCCTTTCCTTTCCTTTCCTTTCCTTTCCTTTCCTTTCCTTTCCTTTCCTTTCCTTTCCTTTCCTTTCCTTTCCTTCCCTTCCCTTCCCTTCCCTTTCCCATCTATCTACTTCCTTCCCTTCCCTTCCCTTCCCTTTCCCATCTATCTACTTCCTTCCCTTCCCTTCCCTTCCCTTCCCTTCCCTTCCCTTCCCTTCCCTTCCCTTCCCTTTCCCATCTATCTACTTCCTTTCCTTTCCTTTCCTTCCCTTCCCTTCCCTTCCTTCCCTTCCTTCCCTTCCTTCCCTTCCCTTCCATTCCCTTCCCTTCCCTTCCTTTCCTTTTTTTCCCTTCCCTTCCCTTCCCTTCCCTTCCCTTCCCTTCCTTTCCTTCCCTTCCTTTCCTTCCCTTCCCTTCCTTTCCTTTTTTCCTTTCCTTCCCTTCCCTTCCCTTCCCTCCCTTCCCTTCCCTTCCCTTCCCTTCCCTTCCCTTCCCTTCCCTTCCCTTCCCTTCCCTTCCCTTCCCTTCCCTTCCTTCCCTTCCCTTCCCTTCCCTTCCCTTCCCTTCCCTTCCCTTCCCTTCCCTTCCCTTCTTTTTCTCCTCCTCTTCCTCCTCTTTTGAAATTTCTGTCAACTTCAATCCCTCTTCCACAACTCCATCTTTTTATCCATTTCCACCATCTCAGGAAGTTACGGGTCTTCTCCTCCCCCTCGCCCCTCCCCTCCGTCTGTGCAATCTCTCCCCCCCCCCCTGCAGAAAAACCTGAATGGTTGGGAGGGTCTCCCCCCCCACCCAACCCCTCCTCCATTGAACGATTTGCTGGAAATGACTTCCAATGTCACCCACGGCGAGGCTTCCTTGTAGCTGCTGGCACGCCAAGGGGCACCGAGCAGATGTCGACATTGGGATGATTAATTTCTCCGGTGCCTCCCTGCCCTCCCCCTCCCCTCCCCCTCCCCAAGGCTTTCTACCACAGTGACATCATCCCCTTCTTGTTTAAAGGGAGTGTTGAATAAGTGCAGCCCCCCCACCCCAGCACACACCCCCCACCCCGCCCGGTGAAAGGCTGCCATGTGTGCGCACAGGCTGTCAGCAACTTGGCTGGGAGAGGGTGGCAAAGAATGCAGGAAGGCCTCTGATTAATAACACACACACACACACACACACACATGCACAAACACAAACGCACACAAACGCACACGCACATGGTGCTGCAACCCAACCATCTCAAAGAAATTGTGCAAAGCGAAGGGAAGCAGGAACAGGAGGGCCCATCCTGCTTCTTAAAAGTGGAAGCCAAGGGCCTCCAAACTTAAAACTTAAAAGCATTAAAGCCAAGGGCCTCCAAACTTAAAACTTAAAAGCATTAAAGCCAAGGGCCTCCAAACTTAAAACTTAAAAGCATTAAAGCCAAGGGCCTCCAAACTTAAAACTTAAAAGCATTAAAGCCAAGGGTCTCCAAACTTAAAACTTAAAAGCATTAAAGCCAAGGGTCTCCAAACTTAAAACTTAAAAGCATTAAAGCCAAGGGCCTCCAAACTTAAAACTTAAAAGCATTAAAGCCAAGGGTCTCCAAACTTAAAACTTAAAAGCATTAAAGCCAAGGGCCTCCAAACTTAAAACTTAAAAGCATTAAAGCCAAGGGCCTCCAAACTTAAAACTTAAAACTTAAAAGCGTTAAAGCAAACTTAAAACTTAAAAGCATTAAAGCCAAGGGTCTCCAAACTTGGCCCATTGGAAGACTTGTGGACTTCAACTCCCAGAATTCCCCAGTCTTGAGAATTTTCCAATACAGGCAGGTCCTCGACTTACGACCACAATGGACCCCCCCCCCCAAAAAAAAATTCTGTTACTTAAGGCCAGACAGTGGTGTTCTGTTTGGGGGCATTTTTTATTTTTTTTTGGATCCGTTGATTTGCTTAACGACTGCTGCAAAAACAAGGACGTGAACTCATGTCGGTCGTGTGACTGACCCCTTTGAGGACCCTCCTGACTTATGACCGTGATGGACAGCCTGCGTTGCGATCGTAAGTTGAGGAGTCCCCATTATCTGAGAAAAAAAGGGAAAGGGAGAGGCCAACGGTTAAAGACGGGATCGGAAAATCAGAAATAGGGAAGGATTAGAAGGGAAAAAGGACAAGAAGGGAATAACAACAACAACAACAACAACACAACAATAATAATAAAGTTGGAAAGGACCTTGGAGGTCATCTAGTCCAACCCCCTGCTCAGGCAGGAAACCCCATATACCATTTCAGACAAATGGATTGTTAAAATGGAAACGAAATACAGGCAGTCCTTGACTTACACCAGTTCACTTAGTGACTGAAGTTCCAACGGCACTGGAAAAAAAGTCACTTATGACCGTTTTTCACACTTACAACCGTTGCAACATGGTCACATGATCAGAATTCAGACACTTGGCAAGTGCTTCATATTTATGACGGTTGCAGTGACCTGGAGGGTCACGTGATCCCTTTTTGTGACCTTCCTATGAGCAAAACCAAAGGGGGGAGTCAGATTCACTTAACAACCGTGTGCCTGACTTAACAACTGCAGTGATTCACTTAACAATCCTGGCACAAAAAAAAAGTTTGCAAAATGGAGCAAACCTCACTTAATCAGTGACTTGCTTAGCCATGAAAATGTTGGGCTCAAATGTGGTTGTAAGTTGAGGACTACCTGCATTTTTCTCTAGACTAGAGCAGAATACTTTCCCATTTTGTTTTGGTTTTTTTTCTGTACCCCCAGGATGCCTTTGCTCCGAGCACAGGTAGTCCTCAAGTTACGACTATAAACGAAGCCTGCCCGTTACGATCCTAAAATGAGTTGGTCATGTGACCGGCTTGCTTTTGCTTCTTGTCAGCAGCCATCTTGAAGGGAATATGGCCCTTAACCACAGGGGCAGCCAGATTTACTTAACAACCCTGACAAAAACGGATGCAAAACGGAGCAAGCCTCACTTAGTAACTGTCTTACTTAGCCATGAAAATTTTGGGCTCAAATGTGGTCATGTCACCGGCCTGCTTTTGCTTCTTGTCGGCAGCCATCTTGAAGGGAACATGGCCCTTAACCACAGGGGCAGCCAGATTCACTTAACAACCCTGACAAAAACGGATGCAAAACGGAGCAAACCTCACTTAGTAACTGTCTTACTTAGCCATGAAAATTTTGGGCTCAAATGTGGTCACGTCACCGGCCTGCTTTTGCTTCTTGTCGGCAGCCATCTTGAAGGGAACATGGCCCTTAACCACAGGGGCAGCCAGATTCACTTAACAACCCTGACAAAAACGGATGCAAAACGGAGCAAACCTCACTTAGTAACTGTCTTACTTAGCCATGAAAATTTTGGGCTCAAATGTGGTCATGTCACCGGCCTGCTTTTGCTTCTTGTCGGCAGCCATCTTGAAGGGAACATGGCCCTTAAAACAGGGGCAGCTTTGAGAGGAAGCAACTGAACTTCATTTTTAATGTGTGCCATTGTGCCCACAGGGAAAAAAAATGACAATAAACTGTGTGACTGACTTAACAACTGCTGTGAGAGCAACAAAGATGATTAGAGGACTGGAGGCTAAAACATATGGTTGCTGAAATTGGGGATGTCTAGTTTAGTGAAAAGAAGGACCAGGGGGGACATGATTGCAGTCTTCCAGTATCTCAGGGGCTGCCCCCAAGAAGAAGCAGTCAAGCTATTCTCCAAAGCACCTGAAAGCAGGATAAGAAGCAACGGATGGAAACTAATCAAGGAGAGAAGCAACCTGGAACTAAGGAGAAACTTCCTGACAGTTAGAACAATTCACCAGTGGAACAGCTTGCCACCAGAAATCATGGGAGCTCCATCACTGGAAGTTTTTAAGAAGAGACTGGACAGCCATTTGTCAGAAATGGTGTAGGTATAGGGTTTCCTGCCTGAGCAGGGGGTTGGACTAGATGACCTCTAAGGTCCCTTCCAAACAACAACAACAATAATAATAATAATAATAATAATAATAATAATAATAATAATAATAATAATAATAATAATAATAATAATAATAATGATGATGATGTAGTAGTATTTAACCACTGTGGCAAGGGAGGGAAGCAAAGTGGGGCAAAAATTCACTTCACCGAAATGTCTCGCTTAGCAACAGGGATTTTGGGCTCCTTTGCGGTCGTAAGTCGAGGACTGCCCGGAAAGGAGGCTGCATCTTCTCCGCTTGAAGGGCGATTTCAGCCGAGGGAGGCTAATTGTTACAGACAGATGAAGTCCCCACCCCATCCATAATTCATCCCGAAGAAGTGTTGAAGCATGTCGGATTAATAATGTATCAGACAGCTGGGCTCCAACAAAGCCCATAAGCCTGGGGCAGCAGCAGAGGAGGGGGAAGCAGGGTGTGTGTGCTGAATCCTTGGCTAAAAATACCACTTAGCTGCCTCCCCACTGCGTTCCCCTTCGGTTCCAATTAGCCACCCCAAACACAGATAGTCCTTGATTTACGGCCACGATGGAGCCCAATTTTTTCTTTTGCTGAGGGGAAACATTGGTTAGGTGAATTTTTGACCCGTTTTACAACCTTTCTTGCAGCCCTGGTGAAGGGAGTCACTGAACACGTTATATGAGTCAAAGGGTTAAGTGGATCTGGCTTTGCTCGTCCGAAGGTCGCAAAAGGAGGATCACGTGACACCCCCCGCCCGGGACACTGTGACCGTCATAAATAGGAGTCAACTACCAAGGGTTTGAATTTGGATCACATGCTGCTGCAACGGGTGCAGGTGTGAAAACTGGTCCTAAGTCACTTTTTTCAGTGCCGTTGTAACATCGAACCGTCATTAAACGAACCGCTGTAAGTTGAGGATTACTTGTAGCTCTCCAAGATGAATCCGGAAGAGTCCGCCGATCTGCAGGTTTGCCTAAGGAGCTTCGTCACCCTCTCCGTGCTAGGGGGATTCAGAATAACGGAATACAGGTAGTCCTCGACTTACGACAGTTCATTTAGTGACCACTTGAAGTCGTAACGGGACCGGAAAAAGTCACTTAGCACCGTTTTCCACACTTACGACTGTTGCAGCATCCCTCCCCTGGTCATGTGATCAAAATTCAGACTGACTCATATTTATGACCGTCGCAGTGTCTCGGGGGTCAGGTGATCCCCCTTTTGCGACCGGCTGACGACCAAATTCAATGAGGAAGCCAGATTCACTTAATGACCGCGTTCCTAACTTAACAACTTCTGGGATTCAGTTCACAACTGTGGCAAGGAAGGATGTAAAATGGGGCAAAAGTCACTTAACAAAAGTCTGGCATAACGGCAGAAATTTTGGGCTCAACTGTGGTTGCAAGTCGAGGACTACTGTATTTATACTTTGCTTTGTGCTGACAGCAGTACTTGATCTTTTGCCAAAAAGTATTTTTGTCAGAGTTTTATCGTTCTCTCTTCCTGAAATTCAAGGGGGGGGGGGCGGAAACGCAGCTGCAGGACAATTAGTGCAGGTTCGAGTCCCACCAGGCTCAAGGTCGACTTAGCCTTCCATCCTTCCGAGGTAGGTAAAACGAGGACCCAGATTGTTGGGGGCAATTAAGCTGACTTTGTAATAATGCCGCTTGGGGTATGTGTGAAAGCCCTAACAAGCAGGCATATACATAGAATGAAGGCTATTGCTAAGCACATTTGATTTCTGCTTCTTAGATTGTAAGCCGCCCTGAGTCTTCGGAGAACGGCGGGATATAAATGGGATTTAAAAAAAAACAAACATCTGTGGCTGCATCAGGATTAGATTCCGAGTCTCTGCAATGGCATGCAGCAACTTTGCTATGCTGAGTCTTTTTAGAACCAGTTTTAAGGAGGCAATGATGCCTTGCATGGAACTATCTCTGGCTGGGGAATTCTGGGAGTTGAAGTCCACCCCTCTTAAAGCAGCTCTATCCTATCCTATCCTATCCTATCCTATCCTATCCTATCCTATCCTATCCTATCCTATCCTATCCTATCCTATTCCATTCATTCTGTATCCCATCCTATCCTATCTTATTATTCTATTCTATTCTATTCTATTCTATTCTATTCTATTCTATTCTATTCTATTCTATTCTATTCTATTCTATTCTATTCTATTCTATTCTATTCTATTCATTCTGTATCCTATCCTATCCTATCCTATCCTATCCTATCCTATCCTATCCTATCCTATCCTATCCTATCCTATCCTATCCTATCCTATTATTCTATTCTATTCTATTCTATTCTATTCTATTCTATTCTATTCTATTCTATTCTATTCTATTCTATTCTATTCTATTCTATTCTATTCTTAACCTTGTTATGTGATAAATACAGGTAGTCCTCGACTTATGACAGCACTGGGACTTCCACAGCCAAACAATGCGGTTTTTAAGCGAGTTACACACAGTTTTGCCACTTTCTATTCTATTCTATTCATTGTGTATCCCATCCTATCCTATCCTATCCTATCCTATCCTATCCTATCCTATCCTATCCTATCCTATCCTATCCTATCCTATTATTCTATTCTATTCTATTCTGTTCTGTTCTGTTCTGTTCTGTCCTGTCCTGTCCTGTCCTGTCCTATCCTATCCTATCCTATCCTATCCTATCCTATCCTATCCTATCCTATCCTATCCTATCCTATCCTATTATTCTATTCTATTCTATTCTATTCTATTCTATTCTATTCTATTCTATTCTATTCTATTCTATTCTATTCTATTCTATTCTATTCTATTCTATTCTATTCTATTCTATTCTATTCTATTCTATTCATTTTTTAGTGGCAAAGCCAATTAATGGCTCCTTTTAGTGGAAAGTTTCTAAAGAAATTCAGAAAACAGCCAGACGGTATTTCCCAGGGAAGGCTGTGTCACTTGAGTTTCCTTTTTTTGCCAATGCAAGTAAATTGTTGTGACATAACAAATGGATCCGGTTATTGTTATGAGGTGCCAGGTTCATTAATTGTGCAACCCTGGAAAAAAAGAAAACTGCATTTTTCATTGGATTAGTGGCATATTAAAGTATGGGAAATTGCTCGGCTGAAGCCTGAGCATGTATCAAAGAGCTTGAGGAAAAAACCCCAAAAAACTCTTCCAACGAAGAATGAATTTAATTACCATTTATTGGCCCGGTTAGCAATGTTTGTCCTCCAATATTTGTCTGTTTAAGTGTATTTCTGGACAGAAATGTTGCGTATCGATCTTCGGAGTGTCTGTTTGTAAAAGAGCATCTGTTTATTTGCAAATCTGGCAGATCCAGAGGACAAAATGGTGAATTTCTTCTCTTCCTGCAAAAGAGGGGAACCTTGCCTACGGATGCTCTCCAGGTGTTAGATCTTTTACAGGCAGTCCTCGACTTACGATCCCTGCTCGGCCCAACGTTTCTGTCGTTAAGTGAGACACTGAAGTGTTTTCTGCCCCATTTCGCAACCTCCCTTGCCCCACTTGTTTTAAGGGAAGCGCTGCCGTTGTTAAGTTAGGAACACGGTTGTTAAATGAAACCAACTTCTTCCCCATTGACTTTGCTTCTCAGAAGGTCACCTCGGGACACTGCGACCGTCATAAATGTGAGTCAGTTGCCAAACAGCTGAATTTTGATCTCATGACCGGGGGGGGGGAGCGCTGCAACGGTCGTAAGTGTGAAAAACGGTTATAAGTCGCTTGTGTCAGTGCTGTTGCAACTTTGAATGGTCACTAAATGAACTGTCTTAAGTCAAGGACTACCTGTATTTTGATCCTCAGGCATCATTACCCCCATGTTACAGATGGGACAACTGAGGCTGTCAGAAAAGACATTCATTTTCCTGTCATCCGGGCTTGTAACTGCTACAGGTTGTCCTCGACTTACAACGGTTCATTTAGTGACTGTTCAAAGTTACAGCGGCACCGAAAAAGTGACTTATGACCGTTTTTCACACTTACGACCGTCGAAGCATCCCCACGGTCACGTGATCAAAATTCAGACGCTTGGCAGCTGACTCGTATTTATGACGGCCGCAGTGTCCCAGGGTCATGGGAATCTTCCCAGCTGACCTCTAACCTGCAAAGCTAATGGGAGAAGCCAGATTCACTTAATGACCGCCTGATTCAACAAACACCGGTGATTCACTTAACAACCGTGGCAAAGGAAAAAAAAAGGTGGTAGAACGGGCCACCAGTCACTAAACCATCGTCTTGCTTAATGGAATGGAAATTTAAATAATAGTAATGCGAGCAAGAAGGGGTGGGGCCAGTTCTCGCACTTATGACCGTCACGTGATCTTCCTTTTGCGACCTTGCAAGCAACATCAGCGGGGATGCCCGATTCCCTTAACAACCGTGTTAAGTGTTAACTAACATAACAACCGCAGCGCTTCACTTCACAGCCGTGGCAAGAAAGGTCGTAAAGTGGAACAAAGCTCACTTCGCAACTGTCTCGCTTGGCAACAAAAATTTGGGGCTCCCTTGTGGTCGTGAGCCGAGGACTACCTGTGCTGCTCTCCTCCACAGCTCAGCTCTGTGAACCTAGAGCACCCGAAATAAAGCCCCCCCGAAGGAATTGTGTAATTTTGCACTATGATGCTCTTCCTGTGACCCATGTTTGCCCCGTCGTGAGTGGAATTGTTCATCTGGCCACAATGTTGTTCCTGCCTCTTCACCTTGAAGCAACAAAGGACACAGTTGGCAGGTTGGCCCGTTTCTATGGAGACCGCTGTCCTCGGCTGGGATGGACTCGGGACAAAAAAGGAAGTGAGCAGCGGGATGGAATTGTGCATCGCGCAGTGCCTGGCGCAAGCAATGCCGGTCAAAGGCCAGGAAAGCGGTTTGTCCCAGGAGGGCAGAACCGGCTCAGCCGAACGGATTCCATATTCCTGGCCCCCAAAGCCGCTCTGAGAGATGCATGATGGGAATATCCCAAATCGCAGCCTGCAGGGAGCAAGCAAAATGCAATGTTTGCAGTCTGCCTTTGATTGCTGGTTTGGTTTGAAAGTCTGTTGGCTTTCCATCCTCCTTTACTTTCAGAATACAGGATGGCACTTTGTGTTATGCCCTCCAGCTATAGAAAGAAAGAAAGAAAGAAAGAAAGAAAGAAAGAAAGAAAGAAAGAAAGAAAGAAAGAAAGAAAGAAAGAAAGAAAGAAAGAAAGAAAGAAAGAAAGAAAGAAAGAAAAGAAGGAAGGAAGGAAGGAAGGAAGGAAGGAAGGAAGGAAGGAAGGAAGGAGAGAGAAAGAAAGAAAGAGAAAGAAAGAAAGAAAGAAAGAAAGAAAGAAAGAAAGAAAGAAAGAAAGAAAGAAAGAAAGAAAAATAAGAGAGAGAGAAAGAAGGGAAGAAGGAAGGAAAGAAAGAAGGAAGGAAAGAAAAAAGAAAGAGAGAAGGTAGGAAGGAAAGAAAGAAGGAAAGAAGAGAGAGAAAGAAATAAGAAAGGAAAGAGTAAGAAGGAAGGAAAGAGGAAAGAAGAAAGAAAGAAGGGAAGAAGGGAGGAAGGAAAGAAAGAAGGTAAGAAAGGAAAGAAGGAAGGAAAAAAGAAAGAAAGAAGATAGGAAAAAAGGAAAGGAAAAAAGGAAAGGAAAGAAGAGAGAGAAAGGAAAGAAAGAAAGAAGGAAGGAAAGAAAAAGAAGGAAGGAAATAAGAAAGAAAGAGAAAAAAGGAGGGAAGAAAGGAAGGAAAAAAGAAAGAAGGAAGGAAAGAAGAAAGAGAAAGAAGAAAGAAGGAAAGAAGAAAGAGAAGGAAGGAAGGAAGGAAGGAAGGAAGGAAGGAAGGAAGGAAGGGAGGGAGGGAGGGAGGGAGGGAGGGAGGGATAGAATCTGCTTCTGGGAAAAAGGCCTCCGGTTTCCAGATTTTCTGCATATGTGACGGACTTTTCCAGGGCTGTAATAAGCTATCCGAGGTTTCAGGCAGGATTTTCTGCCTGCACAGAAACCTCTTCTGCTTACTGGAGCAACAGTAACTTACCGTAAATTTACTTACTGGAGTTACAAGATCAAGAAAATGCAAACCCAGAACTTACTGGGCAACCATTTGTCCAGGATGTTACAAGGGTTGGGTTAGAAGACCTCGGAAGTCTCTTAAGATTCTCTTCTCTTCTGTTCTGTTGGGTTACACTTCACGTTTTCTGTTCTGTTCTGTTTCGTTTTGGAATAACAGAACAACAGAGCTGGAAGGGACCTTGGAGGTCTTCTAGTCCAACCCACTGCTCAAGCAAGAGACCCTGTAAATAATTTCAGACAAATGGCTGTCCAGTCTCTTCTGAAAAACTTCCAGTGTTGGAGCATTCACCACTTCTGGAGGCAGGTTGTTCCACTGGTTAATTGTTCTCACTGTCAGGAAGTTTCTCCTTAATTCCAAGTTGCTTCTCTCTTTGATGAGTTTCCATCCGTTGCTTCTTCTCCCGCCTTCAGGCGCTTTGGAGAATAGCTTGACTCCTTCTTCTTTGGGGCAGCCCCTGAGATACTGGAAGACTGCTATCCTGTCCCCCCTCGACCTTCTCTTCGTTAAACTAACCTCCCTTTTAATGAGCCCAATTCCTGCAACCGTTCTTCATATGTTTTAACCTCCCCTAATCATCTTTAAAGGGACGCGGTGGCTCAGTGGGTTAGGACGCTGAGCCTGTCGATCAGAAGGTCGGCAGTTTGGCGGGTCGAATCCCGAGTGCCGCGTAACAAGAGTGAGCGCCTATTACTCGTCCCAGCTTCTGCCAACCTAGCAGCTCGAAAGCACGTAAAAATGCAAGTAGAAAATAGGGACCACTACGGTGGGAAGGTAACAGCGTTCCGTGCGCCTTTGGCGTCTAGTCATGCCGGCCACATGACCACGGAGACGTCCTCGGACAAACGCCGGCTCTTCGGCTTTGAAACGGAGATGAGCACCGGCCCCTAGAGTCGGAAACAACGAGCACGCACGTGCGGGGGAACCTTTACCTTTTACCTTTAATCATCTTTATTCCCTTCCATATTTTGTATTCTATTTTGTTCTATTTGGGTTCATTCCACATTTTCTGTTCTATGGGGTTCTGTTCCATTCCATTGTATGTTTTGTATTCTGTTTTGCTCTGTTCTGTTCCATGTTTGCTACTCTGTTCCATACCTTTTTGTTTCATTCCATTCCACGCCATATTCTATTCTATCTTCCTATTCCTATTCCTATTCCTATTCCTATTCCTATTCCTATTCCTATTCCTATTCCTATTCCGCTCTCTTCCCTTCCCTTCCCTTCCCTTCCCTTCCCTTCCCTTCCCTTCCCTTCCCTTCCCTTCCCTTCCCTTCTCTCCTATTCCATTCCATTCCATTCCACACCATTCCATGTATCATCACAATTACTATGATGGTTTGTTGCAGAGTCAGCCGGATGTTTAGACCGTATTTGGCATATTTGTCCACCTCTTGAGTCCTTCTGAGGGACTGGGGATAAGCAGACGTGAATGTTTAATAATATTAACATATTGTTCTAGGACAGGGGTAGGCAACCTCGGCTCTTTTATGACTCATGGACTTCAACTCCCAGAATTCCTGAGTCAGCTATGCTGACTCAGGAATTCTGGGAGTTGAAGTCCATGAGTCATAAAAGAGCCGAGGTTGCCTACCCCTGTTCTAGGATGTCAGCTGTTCCTAGTTCAAGCTGCCTTTTGCAATTGACCGATGAAGATTTTGTCAATGCCGACGATGCTCAAGTGGTGCCCCAGATGTTTTCGTATTGCACCCAAGGCACCTATCAGACTTGGGAAGCAACGGATGGAAACTAATCAAGGAGAGAAGCAACCTGGAACTAAGGAGGAATTTCCTGACAGTTAGAACAATTAATCAGTGGAAAGTTTTGCCTCCAGAAGCGGTGAATGCTCCAACCCTGGAAGTTTTTAAGCAGAGATTGGACAGCCATTTGTCTGAAATGGTATAGGGTTTTCTGCCTCAGTAGGGGGTTGGACTAGATGACCTCCAAGGTCCCTTCCAACTTTACTATTAGGATTATGATTATGACTGCCTTTGCTTTCTTTTGCCAGAGTCGTTCCACTTCTATTTGCAGCTCTTCGAATCTTCTGAGTTTTCTCCCATTCTTTTGCTATCTCCAGAGTACCCACTATCCATTATTATTATTATTTTTATTGGCTTTCTTCTCAAACAGTTGTTAGGTCTGGTATGTTATGTTGCAGGTGCCTGTCTGTTTGAATTCTAAAGTCCCAGAACATTGTTTTCTCCATTTTGTGGTCCTGCCAGTTCTGGCTTGCCGGCTAAGGCAAGCAAATTTTGCTTACTCTGGCTAGTAGCAGCTCAGAACTGGCTGGCTGAAGGCTCTTTGAAGGCTCTTTGGCTCTTTCCTAGAGACACATCTGCCTTTTTTTGGTCTGCAGCTCTTTCTGGCTTGCAAAGCAGACAGGACCCACCTGTCTTCTCGGGAAAGGACAATGAAAATCTTGGCAATGTCTGAGCTTGGCGGTCTTGCTTGCACACATTTCATTAACCTAACTAAGTAGCATCATCTGTCTGAGCGGGTGTGAGATTCTTCTCCCCGTGTCTGTACAGGTAGTCAACTTACGACCACAGCTGAGACCAAAATTTCCGTTGCTAACTGAGACATGGGACTGGAGTTAGCCTCCAGTCATATAAGGAGATATGACTTCTTTCTTTTTTTCTTTCATTCTTTCTTTCCTTTTTCTCTTTCTTTCCTTTTTCTCTTTCTCTCCCTCCCTCCCTCCCTTCTCTCCCTCCCTCCCTCCCTTCCTTCTTCATGGAAGAAGACAAAGAGATGACATGGGACCACCATCATATTTAGCAAGGAAAAAGACCCTATGAAGAACCTCATTCTTTTCTTGTTTCATTTCTGGAGAATTAGAGAAATGTGGATTGTTCCTCACGGTCCAGCCAATCTCAATGTATACATTTATTTTTATTTTTTTATTTTAATTCCATTTATATCCCGCCCTTCTCCGAAGACTCAGGGTGGCTTACAAGCTTAGCAGTAGCCTTCATTCTATGTATATGCCTGCTTATTAGGGCTTTCACACACACACCCCAAGCGGCATTATTACAAAGTCAGCTTAATTGCCCCCAACAATCTGGGTCCTCATACATGGTTGTACTTTGACAATAAAGGGTCATTCGCATTCGCATTCCTCTCCCCCTAAAGCTTGGACCAATGGATCTCGTGAAAAAGGGATGAAGGAAATGAGTAAATGGGCTACTTCAACCGATTTCAGCCCCAGCGTAGATATTGCAAATGTACAGTAGATAAACGTTTTGTCCTATTTTTTTTCCCTGCATCATAGGTCCGCAGACCTACGTCGCCGGTCAGAAAGAGGAAGACTCCCAGCTTCTCACCCTTCCTTGCCTAGCCAGACCCTCCTCAAATTGCTCAGCATATATTAAATGAGGCAAAGTGGGAAAAGACAACGGACATACTCCTCGACCTACGACCACAACGGAGCCCAAAATTTCTGTCGCTAAGCGAGACAGTTCTGAGTTTTGCCCCATGTTGCAACCTTTCTTGCCACAGTTCTTAAGTGAATCACTGCGGCTGCTCAGGTGGTAACACGGTTGTAAAGTGAATCTGGCTTCCCCCATTGACTTTGCTTCTCAGAACGTCGCCAAAGGGGATGCAATCAGCCCCGGAACGCTGCACCCGTCATAAATATGAGTCAGTGGGCCAAGTGTCCAAACTTTGATCACGTGATCGTGGGGATGTTGCAAGGGTCGTAAGGGCGAAAAACCGTCCTAGGTCACTTTTTTCACTGCCGCTGCAACTTTGAACAGTCACTAAATGAAAGGTCGTAAAGCGAGGACTATCTGTTCAGGGGAATCTGGTTTCTAGTTTGGTTTCTGGAGAATTCAGACAAGCAATTTGATGGGAAGGGGGATTTTGACGGCGTACCAGTTTTAGATTGATGTTCAACCGCAGGGATCTTCAAACTTGGCCCTTTTATGACTTGTGGACTTCAACTCCCAGAATTCCTCAGCCAGGCAGGCTGGCTGAGGAATTCTGGGAATTGAAGTCCACAAGTCTTAAAATTGCCAAGTTTGAAGACCCTTGCTATATATCATTCCAACCAGATGTGTGGACTTCAACTCCCAGAATCCCCTAGCCAGCATGCTGACTGGGGAATTCTGGGAGTTAAAGTCCACCTGTTTTCAAGGGGCCAAGACTGACAAAAACCGAGTAGCCTTTCCAGGTTTCTAGCAAGCTACAGAAAGAGGGAGGGAATTACAGGCCATCCTCGACTTACGACCAGAATTTCCACTGCTAAGCGAGGCAGTTGTTGAGCAAGTCACGTACGATTTTACAACATTTTTGTGCCACTGTCGTAAAGTGAATCAGTGCAGTTGTTAAGTGAATCCTATGGTCGTTAAGCGAGTCCATCTTCTCCCGTTGAGTTGGTTTGTCAGAAGCTGGCTAGCATGTTTGCAAACGGCGACCATGGGGTCCCAGGACACTACAACCGTCGTAAAATTCATGCCAGAGACCAATCAAATTTTGATCACATGACCTGGGTGACGCCTTTACCGTCGTAAGGGTGAGGAAAGTGGTATGTCGCTTTTCCCAGTGCAGTAACTTTGAATGGTCACTAAACAAAGAGTTGCAAGTGGAGGACTACTGTAGTCGCAGCAGTGTGATACAGGAAGTCCTCGACGTACGACCACAACGGAGCCCCAAAATGTACGTTGCTAAGCGAGACATTTGTTAAGTGAGAGTTTCGCCCCCGTTTTACGACCTTTCTTGCCACCGTTGTTAAGTGAATCGCTGCAGTCGTTAAGTTAGTCGCAGAGTTGTAAAGTGAAACCGGCTCCCCCATTGACCTTGCCGGTCGGAATGTCGCAAAAAGGGGACCACGTGATCCCGAGACACGGCAAACCGTCATAAGTGGGAGTCAGTTGCCAAGTGTCTGAATTTAGATCCCGTGACCACGGAGGATGCTGCAACGGTCGTAAGTGTGAAAATCGGTCACAAGTCACTTTTTTCACTGACGTCGTAACTTTGACTGGTCATTAAATGAACTGTTGTACGTCGAGGACTATCTGTAGTTTAGAAGCCAAGAGGCACCATTATTGCTCGAAAACAGGAAAGGAAGAGGAAGGGAAGCCTCCCTCCACAGGGAGGAAACACCCCCCCCATCAAAAGGGGGGGGCACATCGTCTGTAAGTCCCTGTGAGACCCCCCCCTTCTCCAGACCCAGGGGAGGATCAGAGCCGATTGTCTGAATCCAGAGCGAGTCCGTGGCGTCCACCCAGTTGGTCTCACGCAGTCTGAACTGCCACGGGATACAGTAAGGAAAGATGCTCGGCCCCTTTGATAGGCAGTTCTTGAGTGGTGTAGTGATGGATGACCTCTGGGATGCTCTCAAAGGGGGCGCTGTTTTGGCCCAAGATGTATCTGTTCTCCTTCGTCCGGGTGAGCTTCATGTGCATAAAACTTTGGCTGCTCCTGCGCAAGAAAAATAGGACATAAATTAGATTTGATGAGATTTTAGAGAGAACGTGCTGGCGCCGTGGTTAGAACGCAGCACTGCGGGCAAACTCTGCTCCCTGCCAGAAGTTCGATCCTGAGCTTGGCTCAGCCTTCCGTCCTTCCGAGGTCGGGAAAATGTGGACCCAGATTGTTGGGGGCAAAATGCTGATTTTGTAAACCGGTTAGAAAAGGCTATAAAGCACTCTGAAGCGGTATACAAGTCTAACTGCTGTTGCTATTGCTATCTATTATCTATCTAATGTCTGTCTGTCTGTCTCTGTCTGTCCGTCCGTCCGTCCCTCCGTCGCTCCCTCCCTCCCTCTATCTATCTATTATTTCTATCTGTCTATCTGTCTATCATTTTATTTCTATCTGTCTAGCTATCTGTCTATCTCTCTCTCTCTATTTTTTTAAAAATTCCCATTTATATCCCGCCCTTCTCCGAAGACTCAGGGCGGCTTACAATCTAAAGCACAAATCAATGTGCTTAGCAGTAGCCTTCATTCTATGTATATGCCTGCTTATTAGGGCTTTCACACACACCCCCAAGCGGCATTATTACAAAGTCAGCTTAATTGCCCCCAACAATCTGGGTCCTCATTTTACCTACCTCGGAAGGACGGAAGGCTGAGTCAACCTTGAGCCTGGTGGGACGCGAACCTGCACTAATGGCAGGCAGCTGGTGTTACTTAAGGAGGCATTAGCCCACTGCTCCACCAAGGCTATTTACCTACCTACCTATCATCTATCTATCTATCTATCTATCTGTCTGTCTGTCTGTCTGTCTGTCTGTCTGTCTGTCTGTCTGTCTATCATTTTATTTCTCTCTATCTATCTACCTACCATTATCTACCTACCTATCATTTCTCTCTATATATATCATTTATTTCTCTGTTTATCTGTCTATCATTTATTTCTATCTGTCTATCTCTCTGTCTATCTCTCTATCGACCTACCTACCTACCTACCTATCATTATTTGCCTGCCTGCCTGCCTGCCTGCCTGCCTATCTATCTATCTATCTATCTATCTATCTATCTATCTATCTATCTATCTATCATTTTATTTCTCTCTCTCTCTCTCTACCTACCTACCTACCTATCACCTCTCTCTCTCTCTCTCTCTCTCTCTCTCTTTTATCTCTCTATCTGTCTGTCTATCTCTCTATCTACCTACCTACCTACCTACCTATCATTGCCTGTCTGTCTGTCTGTCTGTCTGTCTGTCTGTCTGTCTGTCTGTCTGTCTGTCTATCTATCTATCTATCTATCTATCTATCTATCTATCTATCTATCTATCTATCTATCTATCTATCTGTTTATCTATCTCATCATTTATGTTCTGTCTACCTACAATTTCCATCTATCCATGTCTCTGTCTCTGTCTCTCTCTCTCAAGAGATCTAGTGACCCAGTGGTTAAAATGCAGTATTGCAGGCTGACTCTGCCGACTGCCAGGAGTTTGATCCTGACCAGCTCAAGGTTGACTCAGCCTTCCATCCTTCCGAGGTCAATAAAAGGAGGAGCCAGATTGTTGGAGGGGCAATAAGCTGACTCTGTAAACCGCTTAGAGAGGGCTGCAAAGCACTGTGAAGTGGCATATATGTCTTAGTGCTACTGCTATTTTGTAAACCCCCCTCCAATCGATCTTAAAGTTCTTAAGATTGTAGATTTATCGTACTGAGACGACTAAAGCTTTCAGGATCAGCCAGCAGAGGTATACAGGTAGTCCTTCACTTACAACCATCCATTTAGCAACCATTTGAAGTTACAACAGCCCTGAAAAAAACTGATTGAGGACCGGTCCTCGTGCTTACAACCGTCACATGATCAAACTTCAAGCACTGGTAAGTATTTGACGATGGTCATACCACTGCCATTTAAAACTTTCCCCCAAGCAAAGTCAATGGGGACAGATGGAGTCACTTAATGACTGCGTGATTCACTTAACGACTGTGTGACTCATTTAACAACCGTGGCCCGAAAAGATTGCAAAATCAGGCCCGACTCATTTAACGATTGCCTTGCTTAGCAATCAATGGAAATTGATTTTATTCTTTTATTTGTTCAATTTTTTGTCCGCCCATTTCGCCACTCCCGATTGTGATCGTAAGTCGAGGACTACCTGTGGATGTGTCACAGAAGACCGCCAGCCCATCGGCAATAAGCCAGTGGGCCTATCAGGATGTGATCGCCCGTCTGTGATTCTGGCATTGCTCACAAAACACATTTGCAGTCCACATGATCCCCCTCTGTGCTTCCCCCCCCCCAAGCCTTAAAGCTTCCCCCCTGTTTAATCTCTTTCATTCCTCCAGGACAGGGTATATCTCAACTGTGGGAACTTTAAGATGTATGGACTTCAATTCCCAGAATTCCCCAGCCAGCTGTGCTAGCTAAAGAATTCTGGGAACTGAAGTCCACACGCCTTACAGTTTGCTGAGATTGAGAACAGAAATAGAAATAAAAACAGAAATAATACAAATAGGAAAAAATAGAAATAGGAATAGAATGGAATAGAATAATAGAATAGAATAGAATAGAATAGAATAGAATAGAATAGAATAGAATAGAATAGAATAGAATAGAATAGAATAATAGAATAGAATAAAATAGAATAGAATAGAATAATAGAATAGAATAATAGAATAGAATAGAATAGAATAGAATAGAATAGAATAGAGAATAGAGAATAGAGAATAGAGAATAGAGAATAGAATAGAATAGAATAGAATAGAATAGAATAGAATAGAATAGAATAGAATAGAATAGAATAGAGCTGGAAGGGACCTTGGAGGTCATCTAGTCCAACCCCCTGCTCAGGCAGGAAACCTTATACCATTTCAGACAAATGGCTATCCCGTCTCTTCTTAAAAACCTCCAGTGTCGGAGCATTCACCACTTCCGGAGGCAGGGAGTTCCACTGATTAACTGTTCTCACTGTCAGGAAATTTCTTCTTATTTCTTCTTAGTGTGACACCACACCTCCCATTTGCAGCTCTTGTAACCCCCCTCACTCCATCCTCTGGGCTAAAACATCTCTTCCGATGTGCATTTATGAGGTAGACCCCAGATGGAGACCAGCTGTGGTTTTTTGTTTTTTTTTTAAACTGGGACCTGCGCCTGAAGAAGCAGCTGTTGCTCTGAGGGAACGATCATTTATGATGGCATTGTGACATTTTAGGGAGCAGAATTTGGGGACCGGAATTTGGGGAGCCTTCTTTTGGGGGAGCCAAGTGATCAAGGGACAAAATTGGTGGGTTGAGACTTGGAAAAGCTTAACAGGATGGCATCAGTTTAGACCAGGGGTCTTCGAACTTGGCCCTTTGATGACTTGTGGACTTCGACTCCCAGAATTCCTCAGCCAGGCACGCGTGCCTGGCTGAGGAATTCTGGGAGTCGAAGTCCACAAGTCATCAAAGGGCCAAGTTCAAAGACCCCTGTTTTAGACCAAGGGTCTCCACACTTGGCAACATTTAAGATTTGTGGACTTCAACTCCCAGAATTCCCCAGGCAGGCTTGCTGGCTGGGGAATTCTGGGAATTGAAGTCCAGAAATCTTAAAAGTTGCCAAGTGTGGAGAGCCCTGTTTTAGGGGAAAAAAAAGGAGTTAAAAAGTTGGAAGCAGAAGCCATTTTTGGAAGGCCATCCGTCTCTCTGAACTTCTGGCTTAGGGCAATAAAGACGAGACAATCTGTTGCAGCTTGTTTCTCAAGAAGACTGGGTTTCTCAATGCCAGCTGTATTAAGACTTCAACTCCCAGAACCCCCCAGCCAAACAGTGCCAAACAGCCAAGATGATATCCCTAGACGAGACCAGGAGGAGAATTAATAGAATAGAATAGAATAGAATAGAATAGAATAGAATAGAATAGAATAGAATAGAATAGAATAGAATAGAATAGAATAGAATAGAATAGAATAGAATAGAATAGAATAGATATTGCAATACAATAGAATAAAATAGAATAGTCATAATAGTAAAGTTGGAAGGGACCTGGGAGGTCATCTAGTCCAACCCCCTGCTCAGGCAGCAAACCCTATACCATTCCAGACAAATGGCTGTCCAGTCTCTTCTTAAAAACTTCCAGTGTTGGAGCATTCACAGCTTCTGGAGGCAAGGAGTTCCACTGGCTAATTGTTCCCACTGTCAGGAAGTTTCTCCTTAGTTCAAGGTTGCTTCTCTTGTTTGATCACTTTCCAAACAATCTTTCTTGTCCTGCCTTCAGGTACTTTGGAAAATAAGTTGCCCCCCCCTTTTCTTTGTGGCAGCCCCTCTAATACTGGAAGACTGCTACCACGTCACCCCTAGTCCTTTTCTTTAGACTACTAGGCAAACCCAAGTGCCGTAGCCGTTCGTCATATCTTTTAGTCTCCAGGTCTACATTCCCTACCTCTGAAAACTCAAAAACCCACTTGCCTTTTCTGCAACATTTGGGGGGAAGGGTCCTTTTTTTTTTGCAGTGTTATCCCACTGCCTCTGACTTTATCTCCACCCTTAAAGGGATTCCTCCCCCAAATAAGGCGATTCTGCCGGAGAAGAGAGTATATATATCTTCATCCACTACGGCAGACTCCTTGTCCCCAAACTGGAGACTGTGGATCCCTTGGTCCTTTCTGAGATTAGTTTGCTTGGAGACATTTCATGACCCAGCTAGGGAACATCATCAGTGCGGTTTGCAGAGAGGAGGAGGAGGAGGAGGAGGAGGAGGAGGAGCACTGTGGGGTCCCTGGTGCTCTCTGAACTGGGTGGTTTCATTGCAGAAATTTCATGACCCAACTAGGTAACAGCATCAGTGCTAGAAGGGAATGTGGGGTTTATAGAGAGGAGGAGGAGGAGGACGTGGACAAGGACAATGACTGTGGGGTCCTTGGTGCTTTCTGAACTGGGTGGTTTTCTTGCAGATGTTTCATGACCCAACTAGGTAACATCATCAGTGCTAGAATGGAATGTAGGGTTGGGGGGAGGAGGAGGAGGAGGGGGAGGAGGGGGAGGAGGAGGAGGAGGAGAACAATGACTGTGGGGTGCTTGGTGCTCTCTGAACTTGGTGGTTTTCTTGCAGATGTTTCATGACCCAACTAGGTAATGTCATCAATGCTAGAAGGGAGGGGGGTTTGTGGAGAGGAGGAGGAGGAGGAGGAGGGGGGGGGAGAGGAGGAGGAGGAGGAGGAGGAGGAGGAGGAGGACAATGACTGTGGGGTGCCTGGTGCTCTCTGAACTTGGTGGTTTTCTTGCAGATGTTTCATGACCCAACTAGGTAATGTCATCAATGCTAGAAGGGAGGGGGGTTTGTGGAGAGGAGGAGGAGGAGGAGGAGGGGGGGGGAGGAGGAGGAGGAGGAGGAGGAGGAGGAGGAGGAGGAGGAGGACAATGACTGTGGGGTGCCTGGTGCTCTCTGAACTTGGTGGTTTTCTTGCAGATGTTTCATGACCCAACTAGGTAATGTCATCAATGCTAGAAGGGAGGGGGGTTTGTGGAGAGGAGGAGGAGGAGGAGGAGGGGGGGGAGGAGGAGGAGGAGGAGGAGGAGGAGAAGGAGAAGAAGAAGAAGAAGAAGAAGAAGAAGAAGAAGAAGAAGAAGAAGAAGAAGAAGAAGAAGAAGAAGAAGAAGAAGAAGAAGAAGAAGAAGAAGAAGGTGTAACTATAGACTCTCTTCTCCGGTCAAACGAGACTAATCCTGTCTCTAAAGGAAGACGCTCCATTTGCGGAGGAGAAAAAAAAAAGGCTTGTAATTTCACGGCTCTGACAGAGCAGAATAGAAGAACAAAAGGTTGTGCCACACAGCAGCCGGCGACACGGCACAGGCGTGTTCAAAGCACTGGCGTGTTCCCCGTGAAGGGGAGGGAGGGGGGGGGACAGCGTGACACCGAGTGGGTGCTGTTGTGACCTTCTCAACACAGATTATACCTCCGCTGTCAAACTGCGTTTCTTTCCTTTTTTCCCCCTCTCCGCACCCACGGCTTTAAGCCCCTGCAAATCACAGCAGAGGAGGAGAATTGGGCTGGGGATGATGGGAGTCTCCTGGGGATTTGGGAAGATTTGATGCTTCCAAGGTCTGATCCGAAGACGCCTGATTTGGCATCTCTTGGGGCAAGGCGCCGTCCGCCACTCTTTCCGGAGAGTTCTCCGGCTGCGCCCCAAATCCGTTTAAGCTCCGCGCGCTTGCAGAAGAAATCTACTTAGAAACGTATATCAAAAATGAGATTTATTTCCCCCCCCCCAGGCTAGCAGGAGAAATAGGGATGAACGACAAGAGAGCGAACGCCGGGCGGGGCGGGGGAAAGAAAACAGCCAGAGAAGAAATTGAATCTTCAAAAGGAGGAAGAGGAAGAAGCAGGAGGAGAAGGATGAAGGACTGAAGGCTTTTTGCAAAAGGTTGCAATACAGGGAGTCCTCGATTTACGACCACCGCTGCTGCGCCCGTTGGAAAGACACACCGGGTTCGCCAGACGCGCAATTACATCACCAGAAGGACCCTGTGCGACGGTCGGAGGTGCGAGAACTGGCCCCACCACTTCTTGCTTGCATTACTATTATTTGAAATTTCCATTCCGTTGAGCAAGAGGATGGTTTGGTGACTGGCGGCCCGTTTTACCACCTTTTTTCCACCCCTTGGCCACGGTTGTTAAGTGAATCACTGCCGGTGTTTGGTGAATCAGGCGGTCATTAAGTGAATCTGGCTTCTCCCCTTAGCTTTGCAGGTTAGAGGTCAGCTGGGAAGATTCCCATGACCCTGGGACACTGCGGCCGTCATAAATACGAGTCAGCTGCCAAGCGTCTGAATTTTGATCACGTGACCGTGGGGAATGCTTCGACGGTCGTAAGTGTGAAAAACGGTCATAAGTCACTTTTTCCGTGCCGCTGTAACTTTGAACAGTCACTAAATGAACCGTTGTAAGTCGAGGACAACCTGTAGCAGTTACAAGCCCGGATGACAGGAAAATGAATGTCTTTTCTGACAGCCTCAGTTGTCCCATCTGTAACATGGGGGTAATGATGCCTGAGGATCAAAATACAGGTAGTCCTCGACTTAAGACAGTTCATTTAGTGACCATTCAAAGTTGCAACGGCACTGACACAAGCGACTTATGACCGTTTTTCACACTTACGACCGTTACAGCGTTTCCCCCCCCCCCACCCGGTCATGAGATCAAAATTCAGCTGTTTGGCAACTGACTCACATTTATGACGGTCGCAGTGTCCCGAGGTGACCTTCTGAGAAGCAAAGTCAATGGGGAAGAAGTTGGTTTCATTTAACAACCGTGTTCCTAACTTAACAACGGCAGCGCTTCCCTTAAAACAAGTGGGGCAAGAGAGGTTGCGAAATGGGGCAAAACACACTTCAGTGTCTCACTTAACGACAGAAACGCTGGGCCGAGCGGGGATCGTAAGTCGAGGACTACCTGTAAAAGATCTAACACCTGGAGAGCATCCTTAGGCAAGGTTCCCCTCTTTTGCAGGAAGAGAAGAAATTCACCATTTTGTCCTCTGGATCTGCCAGATTTGCGAATAAACAGATGCTCTTTTACAAACAGACACTCCGAAGATCGATACGCAACATTTCTGTCCAGAAATACACTTAAACAGACAAATATTGGAGGATAAACATTGCTAACCGGGCCAATAAATGGTAATTAAATTCATTCTTCGTTGGAAGAGTTTTTTGTTTTTCCCCCTCAAGCTCTTTGATACATGCTCAGGCTTCAGCCGAGCAATTTCCCAAACTTTAATACGCCACTATGACCGTTTTTCACACTTATGACCGTTGCAGCGTCCCCTCTGGTCATGTGATCAAAATTCAGCTCTTTGGTAACCGACCCACATTTATGACGGTCGCAATGTCCCGAGGTCACGTGATCCCTTCGTGATCTTCTGACCAGGAAAGTCAATAGGGAAGAAGCTAGAGTCATTTAACAACCATGTTCCTCACTTAACAACGTCAGTGATTCACTTAAGAAGTGTGGCAAGAAAGCTCGTAAAATGGGGCAAAACTCACTGAACAAATGTCTCACTTGGGCTCAATTGTGGTCACAAGTCGAGGACCCCGCAACCGTCATACATACATGCCAGTTGCTAAGCGTCCGAATTTTGATCACGTGACCATGGGGGATGCTGCAACGGTCGTTAAGTGTGAAAAACAGTCATGTCACATTTTTTCAGTGCCGCTGTAGCTTGAAACGGTCGCTAAATGAAATATCTGTCGAGGATTACCTGTACGATATTTGTTGCGAACGTCCCACAGCCACTTAGGTGAAATGGGCAATGTAAAAAATTTAAATAATAGTATTGATCGTGCAAGTAAGCCACTGGTGTGGCCAGTTCTCGCACCTACGACCGTCCCAGTGTCCTTCTGGCGATGGGGCTGCCATTTGGGTGCGTGAAACCGGCATATCCTTTCAGCGGATGCGGCATCCCCGGGGGTCACGTGATTCACCGTTTGTGACCTCCCGCCAAGAAAAGTCAAGTGGGAATGCTGGATTCGCTTAAGGACCACGTGTCTCACTTAGCGACTATGGCGATTGGCTTAACAAGCCTGGCAAAGGAGGTTGCAAAACCGGAGGCAGCTCGTTTGCGTCACTCGCTGATGGCGGTCGTAAGTCGAGGACCGCCCATCGGACTTCGCCCCCCCTTACCTGAGCGAGAGGGAATACTCGCTGTGGCTGGCCTTGCTGCTCCGAACCAGGTAACTGCCTTCCCTGCAGAGCGTCAGGAGTGTCTCGGCTTCAGCTCGGCTGATGGGGCCATGAAACCACCTGCCAATCACAAGAAACCAGAGTCAGATCGGTACGTTTGCCCTGCCTCCCGGTGGTTTTTTCCCTGCCTGAGAGTCTGGTGGATAGACCACTTTTTTCCCCTCCCTGTGGGAAAAAGAGGTCTGCACGAATGCAAGATCCTCCGGGAATATCTGGGGCAGTCTGTTCTCCAGTTCGGGTGTTGTGATTCAGCGTTAGCCTGTGATACTGGCAGCTGAGTCTGATGATTCTGAAGAGGAGGAGGAGGAGGGGTTTGGAGAGCCTTTGGTGTCAGAGGGAGGCTCTGATGCACTGCAGGACTCTCAGCCTGGCCCCTCCCGTCATGTTCCTCATCAGACTCAGCCGTGTGAGCACGAGGCATTGGACGTAGATGATTCACAGCTGGATCTATTCAGGGACGCTAGGAGCAGGAGGCAATCCAGCAGAGCAGAAAAGAGAAAGGCAATGAGGCAACTCGGTGAGAGGAGGAGAAGGCAATGAGAAGCCACGCCTTGGGACTGCTGATAAAAGGGGAAGGTGTGGGAGGTTCTGGTTGCTGAAGGCAACCGTTTGAAGATCTTCTGCTAGAGTCCTGGTCTGTTATTCCTGTTTAATTCTTGTTTGAACTTTTGGTTTAACTCTTGTTTGAACTTTTGATTTCTTTATAAATAAATTTGGTTGGGTTTTTCCAGCCTGTTGACTATAAAAAGGGGTTGTCCCTGACATTCAAACAGGGCCGGTCGTAGGTTGGAACAGAACATTGGGGAGTTGCAAACCCTTTGCAATCTGGAGAGTACCAGGTGGTGTAATGGGATGTGAGAATGACTTTGGGAGACAGGACGAAGAGACGCTGTCTAGTGCAGAGGGCACCGATCTTTGTCGGTTGGCGGACCAGAGGAAAAGAGAGGGGGGAAGCATTTTATATGGGTGCTTGCACACGCGCACGCACACAGGGCCACCAGTACACGCACATCATAAGTGGGTCGGGGCTAGCACCCGCATGATACTCACTAGCCCTGCCCCATTCTTGTGTGAGGCAGCGCCCTGCAGCATGGGAGTGGCCCGCTTTTGTGCCCCGTGGCATGGCGGTGCCCATTTTTGCACCCTGCGGCATGGCAGTGGCCTGTTTTTGCGCCATTTTTGTTAGTAACACAGTTGTTCAGCGAACTTGACCGCCTTTCATTTTGCTAGTCACATGACCCCAGGACACCGCCACCGTCATGAATATGAGTCAGTTGCCAAGCGTCTGAATTTTGATCACATGACCATGGGGATGCTGCGACGGTCGTAGGTGTGAAAAACTATCATAAATCCATTTTTTTCAAATGGTCACTAAATGAACTGTTGTAAGTTGAGGACTAACTGTAAAATATAAGCCACCGGTGTAATATCTGAAACGGTATAGGGTTTTCTGCCTGAGCAGGGGGTTGGACTAGATGACCTCCAAGGTCCCTTCTATTATTATTATTATTATTATTATTATTATTATTATTATTATTATTATTATTAATGTGGGACCCACACTCAGCCCTGATCCCCTCCTGGGTGTCACTTACGCCTGACTCTCCAGGGGCAGCGACAGGTCGATGCGCTCAGCCAGGGGAATGCCGGATTCGGGGCTCTGTGATTGGCCAAACTTGGCAGAGCCCGTTGGGTGCTTTGGCGGACGTGGCCGGTGCTCTTTTGGGGCTGAGGAGGAGGAATAGGAGGAGGAAGAGGTCCGGTCCCATTCGGGGGCTTCGAACTGCGCTGTGGGAGGAGCAGGACAGACCCTTAGATGGTTAGAGAGGCGTCTTGAAGGAGCCAATGAGCACTTCCCCTGCCAGAGAAAGTTTCCTGGTTGGCTAGCAGAGTCCCAAAGGGAGGGAAGTCAAAAAAAAGTCAAGATGGCACTGTGCAAAGCAAGCTCCACCCATTTCTTATATGCCCTCTGGCCATCAGTTGCCATCTTGGCTTTTTGTGCACACCCTGCAGTGGGGAGGGGACAGTGAAAGGTTGGCAGCCTGTTTTTTGACATTTTTTCGGGATTTTGTAAATAATTTAGAAACTGCAGTGGAGTTGTTAGAAAGTCTGTTTATATACAGCAGCAGAGATCAAACAAAGTGTACAGTCACCATGTGCTTTACTGCTTACCTTATAGATCCAAACTTGTAAACACTGCCATCTACTGGCTGAATACCATATATATTCCAACAAGGAATTCTAATAGGAGGGGAAAAATTGAGGATCCCTCTCAGAATCTGCAGAGGGGTCAAAAACATCTTTGGGATGTGTGCGTGTGTGCCAGCTCTGGCTGCCATCTTGACTTTGTTGACCTTGCTCCCCATGGACGCAGTTTTGTAAGCTTTCCCTTTTTTAATCTCTACATAAGCAACCTTTAGGTTGCCAATACTTAAAAATTAGACGTTTGAGCCTGTTTGTGTGTGAGTGTGGCTGTGTGTTTGTGTGGATGTGTCCTCAAAATGCTAGCTGGGATAAACATATGGCAACATCTGAATGAAGTTTATCTTGGCTCAGAAAGTAAACCTCTGGTTTCAAAATGGCTTTCAATGGCCTGCTAGATTGGGAGGTTTTGGAAGAAAATGTGCCTAGCTCTCTCACACTGGTAGTCCTCAAATTATGACCACAACTGGGCACCAGAATGTTGGTCATTAAGGCAGTCATGCCTGATCTTATGATCTTTAGTAAGGTCACAAAAGTTGTAAATAGTAATGTGGTCCTTAAGTGAGGCCTGTCCCAATTTTGCAACCTTTTTGCTGCTGTGGCCATTAAGGGAAACCAGCGTCCCCCACTGACTTGGGGGAAGCCCCCCCCAGAAGTTCTCAGGTGCGAAACAGGCGACGCCGGGATGCTGCAGCCATCTTGAATAGATGCTGCCTGCCAATCACAGGATTGCAAGGATGCTGTGCAGGTCGTAAGGTTACAAGTCACCTTTTTCAGGACTGTCACAACTTCGTTAGTGGCCTAAATTGGGGCCTGTTTGCATTCTTGCCAAAAAAGATAGCACAACCTCGGCTTCACCTTCATGAGTTAAGATTGCATGATTCAAAGCGACAGGAGTTCAGAGAGTCCTCGACTTACAGCGGTTTGTTTAGTGACCGTTCCAAGTTACAACGCCACTGGAAAAAGTGACTTGTGACCGTTTTTCACACTTAGGACCGTTGCTGCATTTTCCCCATGGTCACATGATCAAAATCCAGTCGCTGGGCAACTGACTCGTATTTATGACGGTCGCAGTGTCCCAGGGTCACGTGATCCCCTTTTGCGAACCTCTGACGAGCATAGTCAATGGGGGAAGCCAGATTCGCTTAACAACCGCGTTGCTACCTTAAGACTCCCTTAACAACGGTGGCAAGAAAGGTCGTAAAACGGGGCAAAGCTCGCTTAACAAATGATCTCGCTTAGCAACAGAAACGTGGGCTCCATTGTGGTCGTAAGCGGAAGACTGCCATCTTGGGTGTAGTGTCTGCACAAAGAAGGGCAGGGGAACCCCAACATGGTGACACAGGCGGCCCAACACAACTCCGCCTTTTTTTGCAACATGCATCAGGACACACACACCCCTCCACCCCTCCCCACACACACACACGTCAGAGAAAAGCATCACAACGTTGCAAAGAAAGTCTCGTTTACCGACCACCCTGGAAAGGGGCTGTGAAAAAATGCACAAGAACAAGGCCGTGTGTGAAAACATGCCAGAGGGAGGCAGGCCCATGCAACAGAGTGGACACATGTGCAACAAAAGGAAAAAACAGGGAAAGAGAGAAAAGTGAGAAAAGGAGGGAGGGACGGAGGGAGGGAGGAGGAATTGCCAGGATGGGAAGAAACGATTGGAATAATAATAATAATAATAATAATAATAATAATAATAATAATAATAATAATAATAATAATAATAATAATAATAATAATAATAATATAAAGTTGGAAGGGACCTTGGAGGTCATCTAGTCCAACCCGCTGCTCAGGCAGGAAACCCTATGTCATTTCAGACAAATGGCTGTCCAGTCTCTTCTTAACAACTTCCAGTGTTGGAGCATTCACTGCTTCTGGAGGCAGGTTGTTCCACTGGTTAATTGTTCTCATGGTCAGGAAATTCCTCCTTAGTTCCAGGTTGCTTCTCTCCTTGATGAGTTTCCATCCATTGTTTGTTGTCCTGCCTTCAGGTGCTTTGGAGAAGAGCTTGACTCCCTCTTCTTTGGGGCAGCCCCTGAGATACTGGAAGCCTGCTATCCTGTCCCCCCTCATCCTTCTCTTCATTAAACTAGACATCCCCAATTCCAGCAACCGTTCCTTATATGTTTTAGCCTCCAGTCCCCCAATCATCTTTGTTGCTCTTCTCTGCACCCTTTCTAGAGTCTCAACATCTTTTTTACATCATGGATGTAAAAACTGGATGCCGGATTCCAAGTGTGGCCTTACCAAGGCCTTGTAAAGTGGTATTAACACTTCACATGATCTTGATTCTATCCCTCTGTTAATGCAGCCTAGCACTGTGTTGGCTTTTTTGGCAGCTGCAGCACACGGCTGGCTCCTATTTAAGGGATTGTCCACTAGGACTCCGAGATCCCTCTCACCGTTACTACTATTGAGCCAGGCGCCAGGTGCCACCTATACTATACCTGTGCATTTGGTTTTTCTTCCCTAAATGTAGAACCTTACTTTTTTCACCCTTGAATTATGTAGAATCTCTAAATAATAATAATAATAATAATAATTCTGTGTCAAAAATTCTGAGCTAGTAGGCTCCGGAGGCCTCGTGTTTCATTCCTGCAAAATTCACCACCCTAGTTTTTTTTAAGCCCCAAGTTAAAACTACAACAACTGGGTTTCTATGATTAAAAAACAAAACTTTTGGGATTTCATATATTTCTGAAATGCAGGCAGTCCTCGACTTAACAACAGTTTGCTTAGCGACCGTTCAAAGTTACAACGGCCCTGGAAAAAGCGACTTGTGACCCTCTTTCACACTTACAAAGCATTCCCAGGGTCACGTGATCACAGTTCAGAAGCTCGGCAACTGACTCATGTTTATGACGGTTCTGACAAGCAAAATCAGTCGGGGAAGCCTTGAGAGCCGTGTCATTAACTTAACAACTGCAATGATTCACATAACAACAGCGGCAAGAAAGGCCGTCAAACAGGGAAAGGTTCACTTTCCAAACGTCTCGCTAAGCGACTGAAATTTGGGGCTCAATTGTGATCATATGGCAAGAGTTCCCTGAATAGAAAAAAAAATGATTTAAAAGCTGTGGCTGCAGCGGTCATATAAATATAACTAGTGATGACTTCATTCAAAGAGAAAACATTTTCTTTGAAAAGCTAATTGCGATTCTTGAAATCGCTTTAAGATAGTGTTTCTCAACCTCCGCAGCTTTAAGATATGTAGAATTATTCTAGCCAGTATGCTTTAAGATGGGTGGACTTCAACTCCCAGAATCCCCCAGCCACCCATGCTTTAAGATGGGTGGACTTCAACTCCCAGAATCCCCCAGCCAGCCAAGCTTTAAGATGGGTGGACTTCGACTCCCAGAATCCTCCAGCCAGCCATGCTTTAAGATGGGTGGACTTCGACTCCCAGAATCCCCCAGCCAGCCAAGCTTTAAGATGGGTGGACTTCGACTCCCAGAATCCTCCAGCCAGCCATGCTTTAAGATGGGTGGACTTCGACTCCCAGAATCCTCCAGCCAGCCATGCTTTAAGATGGGTGGACTTCGACTCCCAGAATCCCCCAGCCAGCCATGCTTTAAGATGGGTGGACTTCGACTCCCAGAATCCCCCAGCCAGCCATGCTTTAAGATGGGTGGACTTTGACTCCCAGAATCCCCCAGCCAGCCATGCTTTAAGATGGGTGGACTTCGACTCCCAGAATCCCCCAGCCAGCCATGCTTTAAGATGGGTGGACTTCGACTCCCAGAATCCCCCAGCCAGCCATGCTTTAAGATGGGTGGACTTCGACTCATCCAGTTTTGCCTGCTGCTGGCTATCTCCACCAGCCCAATGGAGGTGGCTCCATCCCGTGTGGACTTCAGTTCCCAGAATTCCCCAGCCCAAATGGCTGGCTGCGGAATTCTGAGTGTTGAAGCCCACCCATCTTTCAAGTTGCGGAGGTTGAGAAAATCTGGTCTAAGGAAAGTCCATCCGCTCTTCTATCAATCAATCGGGGGCACCTTTTTGCGGTCAGAGGGAGCCATACCTGTTGAAGGCCTGCCTGCCAAAGTGCAGCTTCTGTGAACTAAATAAGCTCAGTTGCCCCTCTGCCAGCATCCTGGGATGCTCAAAAATAAAATAAAATAAAAAAAGATCAAAAGAATCGTAGCAAAGTAGAAGATGGAGTAAAGGGAGAGGTTTTGATGGAGGAAGGACAGGCTGAAAACCAACAGGAAGAAGGGAAGGTTGAAATCAAGACATCACCTTCTGGATCTAGGGGTTCTTCCGTCCCCGTAAGTTGTCCTACCGGAGGTGGCCAAGGCAATACTTTATTCTCCTTTATGTCTACTGCAAGGGGAAAGGATGTTATGAAGATGAGGTGGGGCGTTTGTAGAGAGAAGGATGAAAGAGCATGAAAAGGAGGGAGGGAGAAGATCATGGGAGGGGCGGGAGGAAGAAGACAAAACCGGCATGATAAAAAAGAAATGACTGACCCAGACAGACAGACAGACAGGCATGGGAAGATTAGGAGGAAGTCCCCTACTACAACCTTACTAAGTCCCTTGAGCGGGGATATCCGGGCGTGTCTGGATCGGAACTTTATCCTCCCCAACAATGCATTGCTGGCGGAAATAGGAGATCAACATTTTGAGGCACTTACCTTGTCCGTCAGATTCTGGACCGATATGCAATCCAGTGAAACCTCATTGGTGTGGTGGGGGGACTACAGGGGGGAGGGGGAGAGGAGCTGTCTATTATTATTCCCAAATGTCTACTAAACACAAAAGTACATCACACTCATACGGTGATGCAACCCGTGTCTTTGGTATTGATATGAACAACGAAATAACAGAGTTGGAAAGGGACCTTGGAGGTCTTCTAGTCCAACCCCCTGCTCAAGCAGAAACCCTATGCCATATCAGACAAACGGAGGTCCAGTGTCTTCTTATAAAAACCTCCAGGGATGGAGCCACCACAACTTATTGGAGGTAAACTATTCCATCGGTTAATCATTCTAACTGTCAGGAAATTTCTGCTTAGTTCTCTCCTTGATGAGTTTCCATCCGTTGCTTCTTGTCCTGCCTTCGGGCGCTTTGGAGAATAGCTTGAGTGCCTCTTCTTTGGGGCAGCCCTGAGATACTGGAAGACTGCTATCATGTCACCCCTGGTCCTTCTCTTCATTAGACTAGACATAGCCAATTCCAGCAACCGTTCTTTGTATGTTTTAGTCTCCAGTCCCCCGATCGTCTTTGTTGCTCTTCTCTGGACTCTTTCTAGCGTCTCAACATCTTTTTTTTTTGTATCGTGGCGACCAAAACTGGATGCAATATTCTAAGTGTGCTCTTATTGACTTGGCAGATTATGCAGCACTTAGCAGAATAACAAAATAACAGAGTTGGAAGGGACATTGGAGGTCTTCTAGTCCAACCCTCTGCTCAAGCAGAAGATACCATACCAGACAAATGGCTGTCCCATCTCTTACCCCGAGAGATCGTGGGTGCTCCATCGCTGGAGATTTTCAAGAGGAGACTGGACATTTGTTGTGTACCAGCCTGCTACCAGCCCTGCAGAAAAGGCAGGGACAACCCCTTTTACAAGAAGGCAAGAGGCTGGAAGCCTGCCAAATTTATTGCTACAAAAACAAATAGAACAAGACGAACCAAGAAACAGGAGCTTTTCAAGCGGTTGCCTTCAGCAAACCAGCCCTCCCACGCATTCCCCCTTAAATACAGTTCAGGGCGTGGCTTCTCTCTGCCTCCTTCCGAGGAGCCCCATTGCCTTCCTCTGTTTACTCCTGATTGACTGCCTCCTGCGTCGGGCGTCCTTGAACAGGGCCAGCTGTGGGTCATCTTCATCCACGCTGTCAGGCTCACACAGCTGGGTCTGCGTCGTGACCAGATGAGAGGGGCCTGGCTGGGGGCTCTCATCAAGCTGTCCAATCCCCTCAGCAAGCTCTTCAACACCCCCCTCCTCCTCCTCCTCTGAGTCGTCCGACCCAACTGCCGAACCCACAGGCTGACCCTGAATCACAACAACATTCACCTGCCTGAGACGGTACTATAGGTTCTCCTGCTTGAGCAGGGGGCTGGACTAGAAGACCTCCAGGGTCCCTTCCAGCTCTATTCTATTCTTATTCTTAAAAACCTCCAGTGTTGGAGCATTCACTGCATCTGGAGGCAGCTTATTCCACTGATTAATTGTTCTCAATATCAGGAAAATTCTCCTTAGTTCTAGGTTGCTTCTCTCTTTGGTTAGTTTCCATCCGTTGCTTCTTCTTGTCCTGCCTTCAGGTGGTTTGGAGAATAGCTTGACTGCCTCTTCTCTGGGGCAGCCCCTGAGATACTGGAAGACTGCTATCATGTCACACCAAGTCCTTCTCTTCATTAAAGTAAGACATACCCAATTCCAGCATCCGTTCCTTACATGTTTTAGCCTCCAGTCCCCCGATCATCTTTGTTGCTCTTCTCTGCGCTCTTTCTAGAGTCTCAACATCTTTTTTTACATCGGTAGATTTTTCAAAGCTGGATATAAATTTCTTTGGATAAACTACTCATAAGCCCACTGCCCAATCACCACAGGGACCTTTAAACGGACTTAAAGTGTTTTACCTCTACAGGAAGTCTGAAATTAAAATCTGCCTTTCTGTTGTTAAGCAAGGGAATTTTTAAGTGAATCCAACTCTTGATTAGAGAGTTTTCTTTGGACTGCAAGTAGTCTTTGGACTGACGTCCCAAATTTCCATTGCTAAGCAAGACACAGGTGTTAAGTTAGTTACATAGAGAGCTGTTCAGTGAAACGGACTTTGTTTGTCAGAAGGTCACAAAAGGGGATCACGTGACCCCCCCTGGGACAATGCTACCGTCATAAATATGAGCCAGTTGCCAAGTGCCCAAGTTTTGATCACGTGACCCTGGGGATGCTGCAAACGGTCGTAAGTGTGAAAAGCAGTCATAATTCACTTTTTTCAATGCGGTTGTAAGTTCAAACAGTCACTAAATCAGGAGTCTTCAAACTTGGCCCTTTTTGTGACTTGTGGACTTCAACTCCCAGAATTCCTCAGCCAGGCACGCGTGCCTGGCTGAGGAATTCTGGGAGTTGAAGTCCACAAGTCATAAAAGGGCCAAGTTTGAAGACCCCTGTGCTAAATGAACGGCTGTAAGTCGGGAACTGCCTGTGCCTCGGTTTTGGGTAATGAATGAAAACGTTTTGGAAACAGTGGCTTAAGGACAACTGTGATGCCAAAAGGCATAAATCTTCGTGCAGGTTGTGAAGTTACTGTCAATTTAACCGGCTTCCCCCAAGCTACATTAAATGGGGGGGGGTGGTTTGTTCAGAGGCTAAGAAAGATTTAGCAGTAGATGTGGAATCACAGCCTGTTTGGGGAAAATGGCAGATTCTCTGAGTTAATGTGAGAAAAGAGCTGCCAGCTTGCCAATTATTGTAACTGGGAAGCCGCTAGGAATAAAAAAAGCTCAGAACATCTGCCCTTTATTGAATTTAAAGGTAAATTGGGTTCTAGCCAGAACCTCATCCTGTTGCTGAGATTTCCACACACACACACACACACCCTCTGGCTCTCCATAAATCTTGTTAAAAAGGACTTACTGGGAATTTACTCGGGGTTGAATCAACAAGACGCAAAGGGATTGCACTATTTCAGAAGAAAAAAAACTGGAGCAGCAGTGACCAGCCTTGGCAACTTTAAGGCTTGTAGTCTTCAACTCCCAGAATTCCCCAGCCAGCATGTCATAAACCCCATTTTCGTGGTCCATCATAACTTCAAAACTTATCACTAAGTGACACGTCGTAAGTCAAGGACTGTCCGTATAGATAAAATTATTCCTTTAGAAATTGTTCCCAGAAAGGTATTCACTTTGAAGGGATTCCAGAAACAAGCAGGCATATACATAGAATGAAGGCTACTGCTAAGCTTGTAAGCCGCCCTGAGTCTTCGGAGAAGGGCGGGATATAAATGGAATTAAAATAAATAAAATAAAATAAATAAATATTTCAGAGAATAGCAACAAAGATGACTAAGGGACTGGAAGCTAAAGTGTTTGAGGAATGGTTGCAGGATTTGGGTATGGCTAGTTTAACGCGGACGCGGTGGCTCAGTCGGTTAGGACGCTGAGCTTGTCGATCAGAAGGTCGGCAGTTTGGCGGGTCGAATCCCGAGCGCCGCGTAACAGAGTGAGCGCCTGTTACTCGTCCCAGCTTCTGCCAACCTAGCATTTCGAAAGCACGTAAAAAATGCAAGTAGAAAAATAGGGACCACTACGGTGGGAAGGTAACAGCGTTCCGTGCGCCTTTGGCGTCTAGTCATGCCAGCCACATGACCACGGAGACGTCCTCGGACAAGCGCTGGCTCTTCGGCTTTGAAACGGAGATGAGCACCGGCCCCTAGAGTCGGAAACGACTAGCACGCAAGTGCGGGGGAACCTTTACCTTTTACCTTTAGTTTAACGAAAAGAAGGACCAGGGGTGACATGATAACAGGGCTCCGATATTTGATGGGCTGCCCCAAAGAAGAAAAGGGGGGTCAACTTATTCTCCAAAGCGCCTGAAGGCAGGACAAGAAGCGACGGATGGAAAGTAATCAAGGAGAGAAGCAACCCGGAACTAAGGAGAAACTTCCTGACAGTGAGAACAATTAACCAGTGGAACAACCTGCCTCCAGAAGTTGTGAATGCTCCAATACTGGAAGGTTGTAAGAAGAGACTGGACAACCATTTGTCCAAAATGGTATACAGTTTCCTGCCTGAGCAGGGGGCTGGACTAGAAGACCTCCAAGGTCCCTTCCAATTCTATTCTATTCTATTCTATTCTATTCTATTCTATTCTATTCTATTCTATTCTATTCTATTCTATTCTATTCTATTCTATTCTATTCTATTCTATTCTATTCTATTCTATTCTATTCTATTCTATTCTGTTCCATAGCTCCTGAAGGCAGAACAAGAAAAAACGGATGGAAACTAATCAAGCAGAGAAGCAACGTAGAATTAAGAAGAAATTTGCTGAACAATTAATCAGCGGAACAACCTGCCTCCAGAAGCTGTGAATGCTCCAACACTCGATGTTTTTCAGAAGAGACTGGACAGTCATTTGTCTGGAATGGCACAGGGTTTCCTGCCTGAGCAGGGGGTTGGACTAGAAGATTTAGATTTAGATTTAGATTTTATTAGATTTATATACCGCCCTTTTCCCGTAGGACTCAGGGCGGTTTACAAGGTGTTTAAAACATCAATGCAATACAAAAATTAAGAAACAATTAAAAATGATTAAATTCAATCCCTAAAGTAAAAATATAAAAACCCCAATTAAAAACTCTCAGCCTGGGCCGGAGAGCTCAAAGAGCCAGGTCTTCAGGTCCCGGCAAAATGAACGAAGGTCGGGGGCAGTCCTAAGCTCCACTGGCAGCTGGTTCCAGAGGGCAGGCGCACCCACAGAGAAGGCTCTCCCCCTGAGTGTTATCCGCCGGCAGTCTTTTACCGGCGGCACCCTGAGAAGACCCTCCCTGTGGTAGCGCACAGGACAAAGGGAACTTGATGCCGGCAGCAGGTGTTCCCTCAAATATCCCGGACGCAAGCCATTCAGGGCTTTATAGGTCATCACCAGCACCTTGAATCTCACCTGGAGGGCAACCGGAAGCCAATGCAGCTCGCGGAGTAGAGGTATTACATGGGAGTATCGGGAAACCCCCATCAGAACTCGCGCGGCTGCATTCTGCACCAGCTGAAGCCTCCGAGTGGTCCTCAAGGGCAGCCCCATGTAGAGAGCATTGCAGTAGTCTAACCGGGAGGTCACGAGCGCATGAGTGACTGTGCGTAGGGCATCTCAGTCCAGGTAGGGTCGCAACTGGCGCACCAGGCGAACCTGGGCAAAAGCCCCTCTGGTCACGGCTCCTATGTGATCTTCAAAACTGAGCCGTGAATCCAGGAGGACGCCCAAGTTGCGAGCCCTATCGACGGGGGGTAACTCTGTTATTCTCTCATATCCAGGAATAAAAAAAAGCAAGGAAGCCTCAGGGACATTGGTTAAGGTAGTGGGGCATCCGTGAAACACAGACGGTAAGGAAAGAAACCAGCGGTTGTAAAATGAGGACCACCTGTAGATTTCTGAGACTCACTCAGAGATGCAATGGGCAGCCTTGTACAACTGCTGTTTTTATCTAATTACTCCAGGCTGATCCAGTGGCAAGAATATCCTGGCTGATAAGAGGGAGCTGCTAAATTTACCCGCTGTATTTCTTTTCAGCTAAGCCACAGAGAGACAACTGATGGATCAGATATAACTTTTCTGCATCCCCAGTGACACACACACACACACACACACACACACACACATCCAAGTTTGCAAATGGAGCACTTATAGTTCTTGTGGAGGGAGGCACTTGTCTCCTTCAAGATCACATAAATATTCAAAGATAAATTTCCTCACTTGAATTCTGAGTTGTCCCCTTTATTTTTCCGTCTTAAGAACAGAGGGATAGTTATCACATTTATTTTTAAAGTGTCAAAGATTGAGAATCACCTCTTCTTCAAAGCTCCGTTAACTTATGGGATTTTAAAAACACACACACACACACACACACACACACACAAAAACGTAAGTGGAGGGCTGGACTAGAAGACCTCCAAGGTCCCTTCCAGCTCTATTCTATTCTATTCTATTCTATTCTATTCTATTCTATTCTATTCTATTCTATTCTATTCTATTCTATTCTATTCTATTCTATATTATGTTTCCACATTCTATTCTATTCTATTCTATTCTATTCTATTCTATTCTATTCTATTCTATTCTATTCTATTCTATTCTATTCTATTCTATTCTATTCTATTCTATATTATGTTTCCACATTCTATTCTATTCTATTCTATTCTATTCTATTCTATTCTATTCTATTCTATTCTATTCTATTCTATTCTATTCTATTATGTTTCCACATTCTATTCTATTCTATTCTATTCTATTCTATTCTATTCTATTCTATTCTATTCTATTCTATTCTATTCTATTCTATTCTATTCTATTCTATTCTATTCTATTCTATTCTATATTATGTTTCCACATTCTATTCTATTCTATTCTATTCTATTCTATTCTATTCTATTCTATTCTATTCTATTCTATTCTATTCTATTCTATATTATGTTTCCACATTCTATTCTATTCTATTCTATTCTATTCTATTCTATTCTATTCTATTCTATTCTATTCTATTCTATTCTATTCTATTCTATTCTATTCTATTCTATTCTATTCTATTCTATTCTATTCTATATTATGTTTCCACATTCTATTCTGTTCTATTCTGTTCTGTTCTATTCTATTCTATTCTATTCTATTCTATTCTATTCTATTCTATTCTATTCTATTCTATTCTATTCTATTCTATTCTATTCTATTCTATTCTATTCTATTCTATTCTATATTATGTTTCCACATTCTATTCTATTCTATTCTATTCTATTCTATTCTATTCTATTCTATTCTATTCTATTCTATTCTATTCTATTCTATTCTATTCTATTCTATTCTATTCTATTCTATTCTATTCTATTCTTATTCTATTCTAATTTTGCATTCTTTTTCAATCCATTCGCGAGCCGAAGCCCAGCCTCCATTCAACATGCACCCCTCCTCCGATGTGACAATGCCCCCCTCTCCTCCTTTGTAAAATAAACTTTGCACAAGCTGCCGTTATGTTCAGAGACAATATTTGCTCTCTCCATTTGGGGCCATTGCAAGCAGAAGGAGTACACTTCGGGGAAAATTGCTCTCCAAATTCCTACAAGTATCGGCGTGGAAGCTTTACAGAATCCTAGAGGCTGATGATTCGAACGTGACCTATTTGCCAAAGGGAGAAAGCAGGCAAGGCTGACATTTTCAAAACTGACGGAAAACCTTGCACTAGAGCTTCCCCATTTCGGCTGGGTCTCAAAGAGTGGCCGTGCCCTGCTTTACGGCAGCTTACAGCCGTTCATTGAGTGACCATTCAAAGTTACAACGGCGCTGGAAAAAAAGCGACCGCTGTTCACACTTACGACCGATGCGGTGTCCCCCATGATCATCTGATCCAAATTCAAACCCTTGGCAACTGACTTGGATTTATGACGGTCGCAGTGTCCCGGGGTCAAGCGATCCCCTTGTGCCACCTTCTGACATGCAAAGTCGATGGGAAAGCCAGATTCACTTAACGGCCATGTTCCTCTCTTAACGACCGCAGGGATTCACTTAACCGCTGAGGCAAAGCAAGGTCGTAAAACAGGGCAAAATTTGCTGAACCGATGTCTCGCTTAGCCCATAGAAACGTTAGGGCTCAATTGTGGTCGTAATTTGAGGATTCCCTGCCTTCCCTCCCCCCACCCCGGTTGTTGCAAGGATTTAAAAAACAACAACAAGAAAATAATTTGGCTTGGCGATTTTTCAGAGGACAAATGGGAAAGGCGATTTTAACATTTACCCGGCGTGCGCAATTACGGCTAAGCTGTCTAGCGCAGGAGATAATTTTATCTTTGTGCTGCCAACGTTGCTGAGCAGACAAGAACAACAAGGAACTCTTGACATTTCCTCGCGCGTTGTCGGGGTGTCGCTCCTTTTCAAAACAAACCGCGGGGTTTTCCATTGATCGGAGCGGGGGCCCCCCTCCTTCGCTGCGGTGCCAAATCCACAGGGAGCCTCCATGATCATCTGGATGGAAAAGAGCTTTCCAGATGAGTGATGGAGAACAAGAGGGAGATCTGAAGAGGCTACACACACACACACACTGGCGCAGACACAGACAGACACACAACACAATCCCCAATCAGGCTTAATGTTCAGCAGCGCTGCCAGACCCACCCAATGCCACCCGTCAATTCCAGACATTCAGCCGCAGCTATTATTTCATTAAGTGGCGTGGGTGTTTCTCGAAACGCAACGCAGATCATCATCGCTGGCCGTAATTAAGGGTTGGGATTTCAGGAGAGGGTGGGAAAAGTGGGGAGAAAGATCAGAGCAGACCCAAAAGGCCACACTTGGAATCCGGCACCCAGTTTTGGCCACCACGTTGTAAAAAAGAGGTTGAGGCTCTAGAAAGAGGGCAGAGAAGAGCAAGAAAGATGATTGGGGGACTGGAGGCTAAAACAGACAAAGAACAATTGCAGGAATTGGGTATGACTCTAGTCTGATGAAAAGAAGGACCAGGGATAACATGATAGCAGTGTTCCAGTATCTCAGGGGCTGACCCAAAGAAGAGGGAGTCAAGCTCTTCTCCAAAGCGCCTGAAGGCGGGACAAGAAGCAACGGATGGAAATTAACCAAAGGGAGAAGCAAGCTAGAACTAAGGAGAAATTTCTTGACAGTGAGAACAATTAACCAGGGGAACTACCTGCCTCCAGACATTGTGGGTGCTCCATCAGTGGAAGTTTTTAAGAGGAGATTAGACAACCATTTGTATGAAATGGTATAGGGTTTCCTGCCTGAGCAGGGGGTCGGACTAGATGACCTCCAAGGTCCCTTCCAACTCTTCTCTTCTCTTCTCTTCTCTTCTCTTCTCTTCTCTTCTCTTCTCTTCTCTTCTCTTCTCTTCTCTTCTCTTCTCTTCTCTTCTCTTCTCTTCTCTTCTCTTCTCTTCTCTTCTCCTCTCCTCTCCTCTCCTCTCCTCTCCTCTCCTATCCTATCCTCTACCCTACCCTACCCTACCCTACCCTACTCTACTCTACTCTACTCTATTCTATATTATTTTTTACATTTTCTGTTCTGTCTATTCTATTCTATTCTATTCTATTCTATTCTATTCTATTCTATTCTATTCTATTCTATTCTATTCTATTCTATTCTATTCTATTCTATTCTATTCCATTCCATTCCATTCCATTCCATTCTATTCTATATTTTTTACATTTTCTATTCTATTCTATTCTATTCTATTCTATTCTATTCTATTCTATTCTATTCTATTCTATTCTATTCTATTCTATTCCATTCCATTCCATTCCATTCCATTCTATTCTATATTTTTTACATTTTCTATTCTATTCTATTCTATTCTATTCTATTCTATTCTATTCTATTCTATTCTATTCTATTCTATTCTATTCTATTCTATTCTATTCTATTCTATTCTATTCTATTCTATTCTATTCTATTCTATTCAGATTCTGGGGTAACATTTAAGGGATAATTCTGGAAGCGAAGGAAGGAGACAGGGAGAAAAGGGATTTTGTTGGGGTCTTTTGACTATGACGGCCAAGGGAAAGGATTAAACCTTGCAGGCTGATAAAGGAGGTTCGAAATCCGTAAAGGATGCAACAGTCAAAGTCTCTTAAGACGTGAAGGCCTCTCAAAAGTGTGTCGTATGAGAAAGTGGAACCCTAGAACCGTGTGTGTTAAAAAAAAGCTACAGATAGTCCTCAAGTGACAACAATTCATTTAGTGACCATTCAGCGTTACAACGGCGCTGGAAAAAGTTCAATCAGAAGTTCAGTCGGTCGGAACAGAGCTGGCAGGGACCTCGGAGGCCTTCTAGTCCAGCCCCCTGCTCAAGCAGGAGACCCTTATACCATCTCAGACAAGCGGCTGTCCAGTCTCTTCTTAAAAATCTCCAGTGACGGAGCGTTCACAGCTTCTGGTGGCAGGCTGTTCCCCTGGTGAATTGTCCTCACTGTGAGGAAGCGACTTGGGATGGCTTTTCACACTTAACAACCACGGCCCCATCCCCGCGGTCAGGTGATCAGAGTTCAGACGTTTGGCAACTGACTCGTACTTATGAAGGTTTGCCGTGTCCCTCTTCCTCTCCTTTCTCTTTCTCCTTCTCCCTCTCCCCCTCTTTCCCTCCTCCTCCTCCTCCTCCTCCTCCTCCCCTTCTTTTTTCGCCTTTCTCCTTTTCCTTCTGCCCCTCTTTCCCTCCTCCTCCTCCTCCTCGTTCTTCTCCTTACCCCTCCTCCGCCTCCTCTTCCTCCTCCTCCTCCTTCTCCTCTTCTTTTCCTTTCTCCTTCTCCCCTCTTTCTCTCTTCCTCCTTCTCCTCCTCCTTCTCCTCCTCTTCTTTGTCTTTCTTCTTTCTCTTTCCCTTCTCCTCTTTCTCCTTCTCCTTTCCCCCTTTCCTTCCTCCTCCTTCTCCTCCTCCTCGTTCTCCTCCTTCCTTCTCTTTGTTCTTTTCCTCTTTCTCCTTCTTCTTCTCTTTCTCCTCCTCCTCCCCCTTCTTCTCCCCTCCCCTCCTTCTTCCTCTCCTGCCTCCTCTTCCCCCCCTCCTCCTCCTCCTCCTTATCCTCCTTCTCCTTCTCCTTCTCTTCTCCTCCTCCTTCTGTTTCTCCTTCTCCTCCTCCTTGTTCTCCTCCTCTTTCTCCTCCTTCCTTCTTTCTCCTCCTCCTCCTCCTCTTTCTCATTCTCCCCTCCCCTCCTTCTTCCTCTCCTGCTTCCTCTCCTGCCTCCTCCTCCTCCTCCTTCCTCTTTTCCTCCTCCCGTATAATCCGAACCCAGTGCTCGGCAAAGGTGGGAGAAGGGGGAGAAAAAGGTCATAAGCCCCCTTTTCTCAACGCTGTTGTAATTTTGAACCGTCACTAAACGAGTGGCTGTCACTCCTAGTTAAGTACCCCCTGCAGGGATTCCTCGACCTAACAACCCTTCGTTGAACAATTGCTCAAAGTCACAACACCCCCTTCCCCCTCCCCCACCCCGAAAGAAGTGACTTACGACAGGTCCTCACCCTCACAACCATCGCAGCATCCCATAACCCCGTGGTCGAAATTCAGATGCTTGGAAACTGACTCGTATTTACGACGGTCGCGGCGTCCCGGGGTCACGTGATTCCCCTTTTTGCGACCTTCCGACAAGCAAAGTCAATGGGGGAAGCCGGATTCACTTAACGGCCGTGTGACTCACTTAAGAACTGCAGGGATTCACTTAACAACCGTGGCAAGCAAGGTCGTAAAATGGGGCAACATTCACTTAACAAATGTCTCACTTAGCAACAGAAATGTTGGGCTCCATCGTAGTCATAAGTTGAGGACTACCTGTAGCCGTTACTTGCCATCCCTTTCTCACCCTTCTCCTCCCAAAGGGGGTTGGACTAGAAGACCTCCACGGTCCCTTCCAACGCTGGATAAAAAAGAGCTGCTGGCATCTCCTTCAGGGAACTTCGGCCTGTTTGAAAACCGAGACGGGATCCATTGCCTAACGGAAAAGTCTGTCTCGCCACGGCTTAACCGAAACCTGATCACTTTCCCTTGATGCCCACTCAGCAAAGTTTCAGCTGCTTCCGGATCCACAAAGCTGTCTTTTGTTCTCTCCTGCGTCTGCAGAATCCCTCGCACTGCATTGCACGCTGGTTAAAACAGCTCAGCGCATTTTGCATCCGCACCAGAAATCAGCCATGCAATATTTCTTAGCATCCTCAGCCCACTACTAGGCTAGGGTCTATTCGCAACCGGGTGGGGCGTGAGCCCCTGCCCCTCACGGGAAAACCATCCCTACCCCACCCCCGAGCACCAGGCCGCCAGCCCCGAAAGATTGGGGGACGCTGTTTTAAGACTCTCTTTTTGAGGGGTACGCAGCTTGTCGCATCTTTGTTCATCCGGTTTTGCGTGCTGCTCGCCATCGCCGCCAGCCTAGAGTCGGGTGTGGGGGGGTGAGGGGTGGCTCCATCCTGTGAGGTCTTCAGTTCCCCAAATTCCCTAGCCACGGGGAATAAGTCACTTCCCCAGCCATGGGGAATTCTGGGAGCTGACGTCCGCAGGTCTTAAAGCTTGAGAAGCACTGATTTAATTGTAAATCAATTGCCAATAGTTCCAGAGCACTACTTACTTGATTAAAATGATGAGGAGGGGAAAAATGGAATTAGAACAGAACAGAACAGAACAGAATAGAATAGAATGCAGAATGCAGAGAACGGAAAGAATAGAATAGAATAGAATAGAATAGAATAGAATAGAATAGAATAGAATAGAATAGAATAGAATAGAATAGAATAGAATAGAATAGAATAACAGAGTTGAAAGGGGCCTTGGAGGTAATAATAATAATAATAATAATAATAATAATAATAATAATAATAATAATAATAATAATAATAATAATAATAATAATAAGAAGAAGAAGAAGAAGAAGAAGAAGAAGAAGAAGAAGAAGAAGAAGAAGAAGAAGAAGAAGAAGAAGAAGAAGAAGAAGTTGGAAGGGACCTTGGAGGTCATCTAGTCCAACCCCCTGCTCAGGCAGGAAACCCTATATACCATTTCAGACAAATCTCTTCTTAAAAACTTCCAGTGTTGGAGCATTCACAACTTCTGGAGGCATTTCCTGATGGTCTAAGTCTAAGACTTTACCAAGAACTCTATATTTCTAATTGCAAATTCTCTCTCTCTCTCTCTCTCTCTCTCTCTCTCTCTCTCTCTCTCTCTCTCTCTCTCTCTCTCTCTCTCTCTCTCTGCAATTTTCTAAAAAAAGGGTTGTTTTTGTAAAAAAAAAAGTGTTTTAGTTTAATTTTACTGCAGGTGGCACAAGACCAAAGCTAACTTTTCCTGCTGCAGCAGTTTAATCTCTTCCCCTGTTTTACAAAGATGCCCATTAGGGTAGGGAGGGACGCCCACTTTCAAAAGGATGAAGCATGAGGACTAGAAGATTGCATGTTTATTTTTAAGAGAGGTCCTCTTGAAGGTGGATTTTACACTCCAGCTCCTTTCTGGGTGGTTTTTGTTCTAAGGGTAGGGATGTCCAACCTTGGCCTCTTTAGGACCTGTGGACTTCAACTCCCAGAATTCTGGGAGTTGAAGTCCACAAGTCTTAAAGTGGCCAACCCTGGACAACCATGTTCTAATCTAGACCATCTGGTATTTTAGGGAGGGGGGGGGACAGACTGCATATTACAACTGATGCCCACTTAAATGCAAAAGAGTTTCTTTCCCTGGAAGAAAAATTCCCGAGGACTAGAAACTTAGCCGCCGCCAGAGTCCACAAAGCAAAAGACCCAGGGGATCGTTTTCATCCAACCAGCTCGTTTTTTTTAAAACCCTGGCTAAGTTTCACGGCTTCTCTCCCACTCCCACCCCCACCCCCACCCCCACCCCCCAAAAATCTCAGCATTTCTTTGAAGTCGCCACGATTGTGGTTTTCCCAGCCGGGTGGCCCGCTCACCTGCAAAAGCGCGGGAAATGTGGTTCTTTTTCCACTCCCACGGCTGGTCGTATTCGTCGGCCGGGCGCTCGTCCTCCTGGGGCAGCCGGCTCTTGGGGGGCTTCTCGGCGCTTTTGCCGGCCTCGGGGTCCGCCTCGGCTTCCTTCTCCTCGTAGGGGGTGTCGTAAAGCTGCAGCCCCATCCGGGATTTCTTCCCCCGCTGCTCGTCCCGGTCGTTTTTGCGCTGGAGGTCTGCAAACCGGGGAGGAAAACTTTTAAAACTGCCGCCTTTTTTTTTAATAAAGGAAAGGATCTCATCGCATCGACTTACAACCGTTTGTTTAGCAACCGCTCAAAGGATCCCGTCACACCAGGGGGACTTCACCTTGCCACCCTCCGTTTAGCGGCCCTTGGAAGGATCCCATCACACAGGGAGACCTCGGTTTATGACTATTCATTGAGTGACCGTTCAAAGGATCCCGTCAGACAGATGGTCCTCGACTTACGACCACTCATTTGTGGCGACCATTTGAAGGATCCCATCGTACAGAGGGTCCTCGACTTACGACTATTCGTTTAGTGACCCTTCGAAGGATCCCATCATACAGGGGGTCCTCGACTTACGACCATTTGGTTAGTGACTGTTCGAAGGATCCCATCATACAAGGGAGTCCTCAACTTACGACTGTTTGTTTAGCGACCACTCGAAGGATCCCATCACACAAGGGGGTCCTCGACTTACCACCCTCCGTTTAGCGGCCCTTGGATGGATCCCATCATACAGGGAGACCTCGACTTATGACCATTTGGTTAGTGACTGTTCGAAGGAGCCCATCATACGGGTAATCCTCGACTTACGACCGTTCGGTTAGTGACTGTTCGAAGGATCCCATCCTACAGAGGGTCCTCAACCTATGACTATTTATTTACTGACCATTTGAAGGATACCATCCTACAGAGGGTCCTCAACTTATGACCATTCATTTAGCGACCATTTGGAGGATCCCATCATATTGAGTCCTCACAACTATTCATTAAGTGACTGTTCGAAGGATCCCATCCTACAGAGGGACCTCGACTTATGACCATTCATTTAGCGACCATTTGGAGGATCCCATCATATTGGGTCCTCACAACTATTCATTAAGTGACTGTTCGAAGGATCCCATCCTACAGAGGGACCTCGACTTATGACCATTCATTTAGCGACCATTTGGAGGATCCCACCATATTGGGTCCTCACGACTATTCATTTAGCGGCTATTCGAAGGAGCCCATCATACAGATTGTCCTCGACTTACGACCATTCGTTTAGTGACTGTTCAAAGTTACAACAGCAGTGGGGGAAAAAGCGACTTAGGACCACCTGCTGCATTTATGACCATTGCAGCCTCTCCAGTTTTGGTCACAGATCCAAATTCGGGCACCGGGCCTGTATTATTTATGACGGTTACGGTGTCTGGGAATTACGTGATGGCCATTTGCAACCTTCCCAGCCAGCTTCTGAGAAGCAAAATCAATGAGGGAAAGCCGGATTTGTTTAACGACCATGTGATTCGCTTAACAACTGCAGAGATTTGCTTTTAACGACCACCACCACCACTCCGCAAAATAAGGTGGTCATAAAATCGATGACCAACCGCTTTTGGCAACCGTCCCAACTTCCAGCCGTAAAATGTAGGCCCCATTACGTTCAAGTCAAGGTATACCTATAAAATTGCCTTTACTTGTTTTAGGATAAAAGGAGAAAGGTAACTTTTTCTTTCTTTCTTTCTTTCTTTCTTTCTTTCTTTCTTTCTTTCTTTCTTTCTTTCTTTCTTTCTTTCGTTCTCTTTCTTTCTTTCTTTCCCTTTTTTTCCTTCTTCTGTACTTTTTCACCGTCAGTTTTCCTGACAGTGAGGACAATCAAGCAGCTTTGCCCCCAGAAATCGTGGGTGCTCCATCACTGGAGATTTTCAAGAAGAGACTGGACACTCACTTGTCTTGAGACGGTATAGATTGTCCTGCTTGAGCAGGGGGCTGGACTAGAAGACCTCCAAGGTCCCTTCCAGCTCTATTCTATTCTATTCTATTCTATTCTATTCTATTCTATTCTATTCTATTCTATTGTATTCTATTCTATTCTATTCTATTCTATTCTATTCTATTATATTCTATTCTATTCTATTCTATTCCTATTCTTTGTATTCTATTCTATTCTATTCTATTCTATTCTATTAATAATAATAATAATAAAGTTGGAAGGGACCTTGTAGGTCATCTAGTCCAACCCCCTGCTCAGGCAGGAAACCCTATTCTATTCTATTCTATTCTATTCTATTCTATTCTATTCTATTCTATTCTATTCTATTCTATTCTATTCTATTCTATTCTATTCTATTCTATTCTATTCTATTCTATTCTATTCTATTCTATTCTATTCTATTCTTATTTGGCTTCACTCACCAGCCACCACCTTCTGGGCATCGTAGGGCTCCATGTAACCGTTGTTTTCCAGACCAGCGTCCTCTTCAGCGTCGCCTTTCGGTTCCCGGTGAGCATCGAATGGATCGGAGTATTCGCTCTCTCCGGGGGCCTAGGGAAAGAGAAGGGCTTCGTTTCAGCAAATCATTTCAATTTAATTAATTAAGTAATTTAATGAAGTTTAATGAAGAGAAGGATGAGGGAGAACATAATAGCAGTCTTCCAATATCTCAGGGGCTGCCCCAAAGAAGAGGGAGTCAAGCTATTCTCCAAAGCACCTGAAGGCAGGACAAGAAGCAACGGATGGAAACTAACCAAGGAGAGAAGCAACCTAGAACTAAGGAGAAACTTCCTGACAGTGAGGACAATTAACCAGTGGAATGACTTGCCACCAGAAGCTGTGGGTGCTCCAACACTGGAAGTCTTTAAGAAGAGATTGGACAGAAGAGACTGTCTTAAACGGTATAGGGTTTCCTGCCTGAGGAGAAGGTTGGACTAGATGACCTCTGTCCCCAACAACATCATCATCATCATCATTATTATATTATTATTACTACTACTACTACCACTACTACTGCTGCTGCTGCTGCTGCTGCTGCTACTACTACTACTACTACTAAATGAACGGCTGTAAGTCGAGGACGACTTGTAATAGCTATATACTCTTTAAACTCTCATGTCTGTTTGATTGTTTGTAAGCTTCAATTGGGTGTAAGGATCCATCATAGAACAACAATTTTTGAATTGAGGTGGCTGTCCAATGTCTTCTTAAAAGCCTGCAGCAGTGGAGCACCCACAACTTCTGGAGGCAGGTTGTTCCACCAGTTAATTGTCCTCACTGTTAGGAAGTTTCTCCTTAATTCCAGGTTGTTTTTCTCCTTGATTAGTTTCCATCCATTGCTTCTTGTCCTGCCTTCAGGGGCTTTGGAGAGTAGCTTGACTCCCTCTTCTTTGGGGCAGCCCCTGAGATATTGGAACACTGCTATCATGTCACCCCTGGTCCTTCTTTTCTCCAGGACTGGCCAAACCCAAGTCCCGCAACCGTTCTTCGTATGTTCTAGTCTCCAGGACTTTGATCACCTTAGTTGCTCTTCTCTGCACTTTTTCCAAAGTCTCAATATCTTTTTGATGTTACTTGTTTTGAGGTACTTTGAATGAGAGAAAGACAGACAGACAGAGAGAAAGAGAGAGAAAGAGAAAGACAGACAGAGAAAGAGAGAGAGAGAGAGAGAGAGAGAGAGAGAGAGAGAGAGAGAGAGAGAGAGAGAGAGAGAGAGAGAGAGAGAGAGTGAGTCAGAACTTCCAATCAGAGTTGTAAGCACGCCCAGATAGATCCATCTAACTAACAGGATTGTACTTTGTACTTTGAATGAGAGAGAAAGAAAGAGAGTCAGAGAGAAAGAGAGACAGAGAGACAGAGAAAGAAAGAGAGAGAGAAAGAGAGAGAGAGAGAGAGAGAGAGAGAGAGAGAGAGAGAGAGAGAGAGAGAGTCAGAACTTCCAATCAGAGTTGTAAGCACCCCCAGATAGATCCATCTAACTAACAGAAAGAAGGAAGGCAGTAGGAAGAAAGATCGCAACGTCGTAACTTGAGGACTACTTTTAAGGAGGCATCTCCAAGATGGGATTGCCTGTTGCTTCTTTGCCTGAGTCACTGACCTGAGCTGAACCCCCTTTGAGTCACGGGCTTATTCCAGGAACAAGTCACATCCACACCTACCAAGCAGCGCCATCACCACACCACGTCACCCTTTCCTCACCCGCCTGCTGCATCATCCCAACACGTCTAGCAAACCCACAAACTCTGCATCGCAGTGCTGCGATGCTGCTTTTTTGTCCTCCAGGGCTTTCTCTTTAAAGCCTGGGTGTGTGTGTGTGTGTGTGTGTGTGTCTGTGCATCGAGCAGGATGTGTGCACCTTAGGCATCAAATCACAAAAAACAGCTGCACAATACCGTCCCGGGGGTGTGTGCAATTGTGCGGGCGTGCGTGGGAAAAGCTAGGTCAGGACGGCACCCCACCGTTTTGAACCGGAGACACAGCAGCCGATATAGAGGAGGGGTGGGAGGGGTGGGAGGCTGCCCACCCATGAACCAGCTCTAAATGGAATAGAATAGAGCCGGAAGGGACCTTGGAGGTCCTCTAGTCTAGCCCCCTGCTCAAGCAGGAGAACCTCTACAGTCTCAGACAGCCTCTTCTTAAAAACCTCCAGTGATGGAGCACCCATAACTTCTGGTGGCAAGCTGTTCCACTGGTTAATTGTCCTCACTCTCAGGCAGTTTCTCCTTAATTCCAGGTTGCTTCTCTCCTTGACCAGTTTCCAACCATTGTTTCTCGTCCTTCCCTCTGGTGCTCTGGTGAACGACGTGACCCCCTCATCTTTGTGGCAGCCCCTCAAATACCGGAATACGGCTATCATGTCTCCCCTATTTCTTCTTTTCTTTAGACTAGCCAAACCCAAGTCCCGCAGCCCTTCGTTGTATGTTTTAGTCTTCAGGCCTTGGATCATCTTAGTTGGTTGATTAAAGCCCTCCAGTGGGGCTGCTTCAGGGCCCCCATCGTCTCTGATCCTCCCTAATTGTCCTTGAGTGCATCGTCAGCCCTCAAGGGTCCCCTTTGAGCGAAGACCACCCTGCCATGCCTTGCTGTGCCTTCTGCCCCATACCTGTCTGTCAGGTGCCCCCTCCCACTGCCCCTGTAGGAAAAGCAATAATAGCTAAATGTTGCTTTTGCAAGTATCATAGGGTCCACCAGTACTAAGAACTGCAATATCTGTGGTCTTAAAACAAGCTAGCTGAGAGTTTTAACCACAAGAGCTTGCACCTAATTCTTCAAAGCACCTGAAGGCAGGACAAGAAGCAACGAATGGAAACTAATCAAGGAGAGAAGCAACCTAGAACTGACAGCTAAAACAATTAACCAGTGGAACTACCTGCCTCCAGAAGGTGTGAATGCTCCAACACTGGAAGTTTTTAAGAGGAGACCGGACAGCCATTTGTTTGAAATGGTAGGGTTTACTGCCTGAGCAGGGGGTTGGACTTGATGACCTCCAAGGTCCCTTCCAGTTCTGTCCTGTCCTGTCCTGTCCTATCCTATCCTATCCTATCCTATCCTATCCTATCCTATCCTATCCTATCCTATCCTATTCATTCCATATTCTATTCTATTCTATTCTATTCTATTCTATTCTATTCTATTCTATTCTATTCTATTCTATTCTATTCTATTCTATTCTATTCTATTCTATTCTATTCTATTCTATTCTATTCTATTCTATTCTATTCTATTCTATTCTTCCATTCCTTATTCCATTTCATTCTATTCTATTCTATTCTATTCTATTCTATTCTATTCTATTCTATTCTATTCTATTCTATTCTATTCTATTCTATTCTATTCTATTCTATTCTATTCTATTCTATTCCATAGCATCAGAAGGCTGGACAAGAAGCAACAGGTGGAAACATATTGAGGAGAGAAGCAACCTGGAACTAAGGAGAAACTTCCTGACAGTTAGAACAATTAACCAGTGGAACAACCTGCCTCCAGAAGCGGTGAATGCTCCGACACTGGAAATTTTGAAGAAGAGACCGGACAACGTATTTGACTGAAATGGTATAGGTTTTACTCCCTGAGCAGGGGGTTGGACTTGATGACCTCCAAGGTCCCTTCCAGTTCTGTCCTGTCCTGTCCTATCCTATTCTAGGCAAGTATGGCAGGGACTGCAGCACTTAACCAACTATAAGGGCAGCACGAGGAGCATGGCAAACACCGATGCCTCGTTAGCTGAGGAGCTGAATATCTTCTTCGCCCGCTACGAGGTTAAAAGACCAGACCCCGTAGCCTCTGCTGGCCGGCCTTCTGACTCTCAGCCACTCACCCTGTGTGAACACCAAGTGAGAGCTGTATTGAAGGCTGTGAATCCCAGCAAAGCCGCAGGCCCAGATGGGGTGCTGGGGATATTGGTCAGGAATTGTGCCGATCAATTAGCAGGGGTCCTGACAAGGATTTTTAACATCTCCTTGCAAACGGCATGTGTACCCATGTGTACCTCATCTGACCCATCCACTGCGATAATCAAGTTCGCAGATGATACAACTGTGGTGGGTCTTATTACAGGTGGGGATGAGACAGCATATAGGGCGGAGGTACAAAAACTATCCATATGGTGTAGTAACAACAACTTGCACCTAAACATCGGCAAGACGAAAGAGATGGTGTTAGACTTCCGGAGAAAAAAGGAGGAACCTGCCCCACTTTACATCGGGGAGGACTGTGTAGAGAGAGTTTCCTCCTTTAAATTTCTGGGAGTCTACCTCTGTGAAGATCTGACCTGGAAAGTTAACACAACCCAGGTGGCTAGAAAGGCCCAACAGAGGCTTCACTTTCTCAGGGTCTTGCGGAAGAACAGGGTAGAACAACGGCTAATGACCCTCTTTTACCGGTCTACCATAGAGAGCGTCCTCTCGTATGGTATTGTGGTTTGGTATGCTGGTCTGACAGCTGCGGATTGGAAAGCATTACAGAGGGTGGTGAGCACAGCACAAGACATTGTGGGCTGTCCCCTGACACCGCTGGATGACCTCGCCAGGGCTCGCTGCCTTGGAAGAGTGAGGAAAATTCTCAGGGATGACTCACACCCTGGACGGTACCTCTTTACTCTCCTACCATCCAGTAGGAGATATAGGAATATAGCCAGCCCTACCAACAGGCTGAAAAATAGCTTTTATCCGTGGGCTGTTAGGCTTTTAAATGGGACATAATCTTATACAAAATTGACTTGGGAGGCCGGTGTGTGGTGTAGTTGGTTCACATGGTGTGGTAGGATGGAGGGTTTCTTGTCACTGTGTGTTGGGGGGAGAGAGCACGGGGGGAGGCTCAGCTAATCTCAATGTACACATGTTGTACTTTGACAATAAAGGTTTATTTATTATTTATTTTATTTATTTATCCTATCCTATCTTATCCTATCCTATCCTATCCTATCCTATCCTATCCTATCCTATCCTATCCTATCCTATCCTATCCTATCCATTCCCTATTCTATTCTATTCTATTCTATTCTATTCTATTCTATTCTATTCTATTCTATTCTATTCTATTCTATTCTATTCTATTCTATTCTATTCTATTTTTATTCTATTCCATATTTGCTATTCTATTCTATTCTATTCTATTCTATTCTATTCTATTCTATTCTATTCTATTCTATTCTATTCTATTCTATTCTATTCTATTCTATTCCATAGCATCAGAAGGCTGGACAAGAAGCAACAGGTGGAAACATATTGAGGAGAGAAGCAACCTGGAACTAAGGAGAAACTTCCTGACAGTTAGAACAATTAACCAGTGGAACAACCTGCCTCCAGAAGCGGTGAATGCTCCAACACTGGAAATTTTGAAGAAGAGACCGGACAACGTATTTGACTGAAATGGTATAGGGTTTCCTGCCTGAGCAGGGGGTTGGACTAGATGACCTCCAAGGTTCCTTTCCAGCTCTGTTATTCTATCCTAATAACGAAACCAACTGCTTATGCCTATGCAGAATGGCTTCCAAGAAACCCAGATGGGTCCCAAGAGAACAGGACCTGTGGGCGAGGCAAAACTGCACGCACACACCGCTAACACGGGTAGGACACGGGTAGGGGATTCACATGGGGGTGGGGGGGGGAACTTGGCCTTCCGGAAAGATTGTGAACTTTGCAGTCCCGGCCAAAGGGGATTGCCAGGGTGAGAGAGAGAGAGACTTGCGCTTCGGGCAAGGACGTGTTTTTCAATAAACTGCTTGCGGCTTCGCCTAATGACTCTGGAAGCTGTGTGTGTGTGTTTCTCACACCCCTTGCTCTCTCGGCGGAGCCTAATGGCTATGCTCTCGCCCACCTGCCCAATGGCGCATAAGATGTGCTCAAACGGTCCAGAGGAAGCCCCCAAGACCATCGTAGGACAAGGCATAATACATTCTCTCTCCAACCAGGCCATTATCTTCTCTTCTCCCCCTCATTGCTTGCGCCGACTGAGTGCTGCCCAACGGCACCCGAGGGACGGAGGGGAGGGGGGGGCAGCCCAAAAAAAGCATCCTTCTTCCTTCAGTGCCCCCCCTCCTTCCCTTTGCGATCTCCCACGATCTCCCATCCATGTTCTTTTGACTGCAAAAAAAAAAAAGGGACCGCCGTCCTCTTTTCTTCTTCGAGGTAGACAACCTGGCCGTGTTGGAGTGAAGGTGTGGAAGAGGGAAACGGGGTGGTGGTGGTGGTGGGGAAACGTTGCGTGCCCCGCCAGCAAAGGAGGATTTCTGGCCCTGCCAGAAGCTGGCGTGGTGGTTGTGATTTAGAAGAGAATATTTGTAGATCGGGGCTGAGCTGTGGGGTCCTCGGCGCTCCCTGAGCTGGCTGGGTTTTCTTGCAGGCGTTTGGTGACCCAACTAGGGAACATCACCAGTGCTAGAAGGGAGTCAGTGGGGTTTGTGGAGAGGAGGAGGAGGAGGAGGAGGAGGAGGAGGAGGAGGAGGAGGAGAACAATGACTGTGGGGTGCTTGGACCTCTCTGAACTTGGTTGTTTGCTTGCAGACATTTCATGACCCAACTAGGGAACATTATCAGTGCTAAAGAGGAGTGGAGTTTAGGAAGAGGAGGGAGGAGGAGGAGGAGGAGGAGGAGGAGGAGGAGGAGGAAGAGGAGGAGGAGGAGGAGGACAATGACTGTGGGGTCCTGGGTGCTCTCTGAACTTGGTGGTTTTCTTGCAGACGTTTCATGACCCAACTAGGTAATGTCATCAGTGCTAGAAGGGAGTCAGTGGAGTTTGTGGAGAGGAGGAGGAGGACGATGACTGTGCGGTCCTTAGTGCTCTCTGAGCGTAACTGTTTTCTTGCAGACGTTTCATGACCTAATTAGGTAATATCACCAGTGCTAGAAGGGAGAGAAGGAGGAGGAGGAGGAGGATGACGATGATGACTGTGGGGTCTTTAGTGCTCTCTGAGTGTAACTGTTTTCTTACAGACGTTTCATCACCCAACTAGGTAACATCATCAGGGCTAGAAAGGAGTAAGTTTGGCTCTCTGATTATATACAGTGGCTTGCATTTTCAATTCAAAGAGCCTTGGTGGAGCAGTGGGCTAATGCCTCCTTAAGTAACACCAGCTGCCTGCAATTAGTGCAGGTTCGCGTCCCACCAGGCTCAAGGTTGACTCAGCCTTCCATCCTTCCGAGGTAGGTAAAATGAGGACCCAGATTGTTGGGGGCAATTAAGCTGACTTTGTAATAATGCCGCTTGGGGGGGGCCCGAAAGCCCTAATAAGCAGGCATATACATAGAATGAAGGCTACTGCTAAGCACATTGTGCTTTAGATTGTAAGCCGCCCTGAGTTTTCGGAGAAGGGCAGGATATAAATGGGATTAAAAAAAAATTCAGTCAAAGAGTAAACAACAGCCTAATCAAGGCGCTACCAATGAGAAACCAACACTCTCACCAACACAGCAAGCTACTTGTATATAAATAGAGAGTCAACCCTACTGCCTTCTGGCACTGATGATGTTACCTGGTAATGAAAGGTCTTCTGCAAGGAAAAAAGCAAGGTCAGTGAGCTCCAAGGACCTCACAGTCCTCCTCCTCCTCCTCCTCCTCCTCCTCCTCCTCCTTCCCACAAACCCCACTCCTTTCTGGCACTGATGAGGTTACCTAGTTGGGTCATGAAACGTCTGCAAGCAAAGAAGCAAGAGAGCACTAAAGGGTCCACAATTGTGATTTCTTTTACCTACCTTCCACTTTATATCAACAGCCTGCTTTTCATCCGTTTCAAGTACTAATTAATATATAGAATGGAATGGAATGGAATGGAATAGAATAGGAGTTTCCTGCCTGAGCAGGGGGTTGGACTAGATGACCTCTGAGGTCCCTTCCAACATCATCATCATCATCATCATCATCATCATCATGATTAGAATAGAATAGAATAGAATAGAATAGAATAGAATAGAATAGAATAGAATAGAATAGAATAGAATAGAATAGAATAGAATAGAATAGAATAGAATAGAATAGGGTTTCCTGCCTGAGCAGGGGGTTGGACTAGATGACCTCCAAAGTCCCTTCCAACATCATCATCATCATCATCATCATCATTATTATTATTATTATTATGAATAGAATAGAATAGAATAGAATAGAATAGAATAGAATAGGAGCTGGAAGGGACCCTGGAGGTCTTCTAGTCCAGCCCCCTACTCAAGCAGGAGAACCTATACCATCTCAGACAAGTGACTGTCTAGTCTCTTCTTAAAAATCTCCAGGGATGGAGCGTCCACGATGACTGGAGGCAAGCTGTTCCACAGGTTGATTGTCCTCACTGTTAGGAAGTTTCTCCTTAATTCCAGGTTGCTTCTCTCCTTGATCCATTGTTCCCTCCGCTGCTCTGGTGAACAACCTGGCCCCCTCTGCCTTGTGGCAGCCCCTCAGATACTGGAACACTGCTATCACGTCTCCCTTATATTCCTGGAACAACAGTCCTGCAGGGTAGGTTGGTGGCTGGCAGCTGGGGAATTCTGGGAGTTGAAGTCCATACCTTTTCAAGATGTCAATGTTGAGAGATCCTTATAGCTTTGCCCCCCTGCCTCCGTTTGGGTGAGATCATTATTGCATTTATTAATTTCGGCATGTGATTAATTATTTGAATTCACCCTGGCATTTCTTATCGGGATGTTGTGATTGCTTTTGAGCCCTGACACCTTGCAACGTGCCTTTCCATTATAGTTTTAATCGGTTTGAGGGTCCGCTGGAGGCGTTTTCATGGAATTAAGAAAGTAAAAAAAGCCTGGAATTTCTGTTGCTAAGTGAAACATTTGCTGAGCGAGTTTGGCCCCATTTTATCACCTTGCTTGCCACCGGTTGTTAAGTGAGTCGCTCCAGCTATTAAGTTAGCGACATGGTTGTTAAGCGAATCCGGCTTCCCCATGGACTTTGCTTGTCAGAAGGTCACCAAAGGGGAAATCGCATGACCCCGGGACACTGCGACCGTTGTTAAAGGTGAGTCAGTTGCCAAGCGTCCGAATGTTCATCAGCTAACCGACAGTCGTAAGGGTGAAAAATGACTGTAGGTCACTTTTTCAGGGAGGTTGTAACTTTGAACAGTCACTAAACGAACCGTCATGAGTCCAGAACGACCTGTACTACACCTGTTTTTGTAGTCCAAGGGAAAACTATGGGCGTATCTCTTGTTGAGGAATTCTGCTCCATAAATCCAGATTTTTGCCCTCCAACCTAAATTCTAAGTAGCAGGGATGAATCCTCAATTCGATCCCTTTAATACGATTTTTGACAAGGATTTGCTGGATGGAACTGCGCTTCGTCAGAATTGCAATTCAATCCTATTCATTTAATTAATGTCTTAATTAATTGAATACATCCCATTTAGACATTTGCTCTATACCAGGGGTAGGCAACCTCGGCTCTTTTATGACTCGTGGACTTCAACTCCCAGAATTCCTGAGCCAGCCATGCTGAGGGGAAAGGGAGAGGTTTCCATGCTGAGCCGCGCTGGCTCAGGAATTCTGGGAGTTGAAGTCCACGAGTCATGAAAGAGCCAAGGTTGCCTACCCCTGGTCTAGGCCTAGGCCGCTTTATGACTGCTGGACTTCAACTCCCAGAATTCCTGAGCCAGCCATGCTGAGGGGAAAGGGTGAGGTTTCCAAGCTGAGCTGTGCTGGCTCAGGAATTCTGGGAGTTAAAGTCCACGAGTCATAAAAGAGCCGAGGTTGCCTACCCCAAACCATAAGTATTTTGCACCAGATTCTGTGCGGGCTGAGGATAATGGGAGTTGGGCTCCCCAGGAGGAGAGGAAGGGCCGTGAAAGGTTGGCAGCCGGTACAGAACAAGCCACAATGACAGCACAAGCCATGATGACAGCACAAGCTGCAATGATTGTACAAGCCACAATGATTGCAGGAGCCATGATGACAGAACAAGCCTCAATGACAGAACAATCTATGAGGTCAAAACATCACAATGATAGAACAAGCCACGATGATAGAACAAGCCACCGTGACAGCACAAGCCACGATAAAGGTACAAGCCACCATGACAGCAGGAGCCATGATGACAGAACAAGCCACCATGGCAGACCAAGCAATGATTTCAAAACAAGGCAGCACAAGCCAGGGTGAGAACAAGCCACCATGACAGCACAAGCCATGATGAGAGCACGAGCCACGATGACAGCAGGACCCACGATGACAGAACAAGCCACCATGGCAGCACAAGCCACAATGACAGAACAAGTCCCAATAACAGAACAAGCTATAATGATGGCACAAGCCCCGATGACAAAAAAATAAAGCCATGATGACGTCACGCCCATCGTGCAAACATGGCCGATGGTTGCCAAGCCGCGGCGGCAAGAGACCCTAATCCTTCACCTTTGGCACGTTGACGTCCCAGCGGGTGTGACATCACCTCCCCCTTCCTTCCCCTCTCCCAGGAGGCCCAGGGCTGGACCCCAGTTCGAATTCTGCCCGCTCCTATGGTTTCTTTCTGCGCCCTTTACTATCCCCACATCGAATTGCTGTTTTTTTTTCCTGGCCTGGGCTTTCCTGTGACTCCATTATTGAGAATAGATTCATCAGACTGTATATTAAGTGGTCTGATCTATTATCGCAGGTGAATTAAGTGTCAGGAGCGAAGGGCGTGTAAACCCTGTCGATATTTTAATTAAAATCGGACGCCCGGAGGGGGTTTAAGGGGTGGCGATGGAGGAAGCTAAGTATGAAATGCAAACACAGAGAAATAAATGGAAGATCTGCTCTGGCGCCAAGGCGACCAGCTGAAAACCGGGTCACGGAAGCAGAAATTGCCAGACATGCAGAGACGCCCCAAATTTGCCCCACGCTCCTTCTCGACGGGTGACCCTCAAATTCTCATTTTGAACAAGCCAAAAGAAAGGGCGATCCATCTGGGGGAGGGGGGAGAAATTCATGTAGTCCTCCACTTACGACAAGAAACGAGGCCCAACTTTTCGGTTGCTAAGTGAGACCCAGGTTACCTGCAATTTGCCCCGTTTTTGCCACACCTTGCTTGCCACGGTTGCAAAGTGAATCGCTGCGGTTGTTAAGTGAGTCACACGGTTGTTAAGTGAGTCGGGCTTTCCCCGCTGACTTTGCTTAGCAGAAGATGGCAAAAGCGGATCGCGTGACCCCCTCCCCCCAGGGGACACTGCGACCGTCATAAATGTGAGTCAGTGGCCAAGCCTCCGAATTTTGATCAGGTGGATCACGGGGATGCTGCAAAGGCCGTTAAGTGTGAAAAACGACACGATAGCCAGTCAGGCAAAACAAAAACAAGCTGCTCCAAGGACCTTCCTCCTTCTCTGGAACCTTAGGGACTAGAATCTTATTTCCTTTTGAAAGGCAAGACCGTAGCTGGCTGGGGAATTCTGGAAGGAGAAGCCCACCCACCTTAAAGTTGACAAGGCTGAGAAACACCGAGAGACACGCAGCCCGTTCTTTTCTTGGGACCGTCTCTCGGTCGGACGAAACCAAAAGCCGCGAAATGTGGATTTGCGGGGCGAGGGAGGAGGAGAATTGGTGAGAAAATCTTCGAAACGTTCGGAACTAAGACGAAAGCGGAGCTTCCCCATCATGTATCAAGACCTCTTGAGGCTAGGTGCTCCCCAAGGGCACAAAATAACAGAACAATAAGTTTGGAAAGGGACCTTGGAGGTCTTCTAGTCCAACCCCTGCTCGTGGGACGAAACGAGAAGCTTGAAGACTGGGTTTTGGGGCGGAGGGAATAATCGCCTCTCCTTGATTCGGAAAATCTGAAAGCCAAGCAATTTAATCAGCTGGCGACTTGGCACAAGACATGCGCAGGAGACCCTTTGCACGCCTGGATCAAAGGAAAACCTATCTGAAAAGGAACAATGCTCCGGTTTGCCTTTCATGTGGACTGGCCTCTTTGAATAAATCCCCCCTTTTTTTTAAGTGCGCCAGGAGATCTGTCTTAAAGTAAAAAATCTGTGCATGGAACTGTTAAGCTCACTGGCTGACGTGTATCAGCTTTTTTTTTTTTTTAAAAAAAATAATTATTCTGTTTTTGGGGAGAGGGTGTAGGTAGCTCCTCATCTTACAAGGGTCCCTAGTGGGGGTTGCTTCAGAGTTAGCTTCCCCAACCCCCCCCCCCCAAAAAAAAAACAACCCACAGGAAGCAGAGAATTGCAAGGGAAGCAGTGTGAATACAATCGAGCTGTGATCTCGCTTGCAGAGTGTGACATTCTAGGTCAAGCATCAGCTTCCATCTGTGCAAAAAGATGCACACAGAAAGAGGGGGGAGGGGAGGGAAAGGGAGAAGGAAGGGAAGGATAGAAGAGGAGGAAGAGAAGGGGAGAATAACAGAGGAGGGAAGAAAGAAGGAAAGGAAAGGAAAGGAAAGGAAAGGAAGGAAAGGAAAGGAAAGAAAGGAAAAAAGGAAAGGAAAAGGAAAGGAATGGAAAGGAAAGGAAAGGAAAGGAAAGGAAAGGAAAGGAAAGGAAAAGGAAAGGAAAGGAAAGGAAGGGAAAGGAAGGAGAAAAGAGGAGAGAGAGGAGAGGAGAGGAGAGGAAAGGAAGGAAGGGAAGGGAAGGGAAGGGAAGGAAGGAGGAAGGATGGGATGGGATGGAAGATGGAGAAGAGGAAAGGAGAGGAGGGAAAAGAGAAGGAAAGGGAAGGGAAAGGAGAGGAAGAAGGGAAGGAAGAGAGAGAAGAAGAGGAAGAGAAGGGGAGAAGAACAGAGTAGGGAAAGGAGAAGGTGAGGAAGAGGCAGGAAGAGGAATGGAAAAGGAAAGGAAAGAAAAGGAAAGGAAAGGAAAGCAAGGAAAGGAAAGGAAAGGAATGGAAGGAAA
>NC_138202.1:5597435-5609935 GCF_964194415.1 Vipera berus
GAAAGGAAAGGAAAGGAAAGGAAAGGAAAGGAAAGGAAAGGAAAGGAAAGGAAAAGAAAGGAAGGGAAAGGAAAGGAAAGGAAAGGAAAGGAAAGGGAAGGGAAGGGAAGGAAAGGAAAGGAAAGGAAAGGAAAGGAAAGGAAAGGAAAGGAAAGGAAAGGAAAGGAAAGGAAGTAGATAATGAAGGAAAGGAAAAGAAGTAAATAGATGGGGAAGGAAAGGAAAGGAAAGGAAAGGAAAGGAAAGGAAAGGAAAGGAAAGGAAAGGAAAGGAAAGGAAAGGAAAGGAAAGGAAAGGAAAGAAAGGAAGGAGGAAGGGATGGGATGGAGAAGAGGAAAGGAGAGGAGGGGAAAGGGAAGGAAAGGAAAAGAAGGGAAGGGAAGGGAAGGAAAAGAAAGAAAAAGAAGGGAAGAGAAGGTGATGTGAGGAATCCCTTCAAGGCAATTAACACTTTTCCAAACAGCCCAGCACTTTCAGAAACGCGTCTGCCTCAAAGCGAGTCCAGGCAAGAAGAGAGAAAAAGAGAAACAGGCTTCCCTTTTCTGCAGACACATCCCTCAATACAGGGCCATTTTTCCTCCAAGCAGGGGCATCCATCAGATTGGGAGGGTGTGTGTGTGTGTGTGTGTGTGTGTGTGTGTGTATGAAATAAAATCAAGATGGCAGCCATGTCTGTGTAACTGAAGCCCATCCCCCCCCCCGCATCTTGATTATTTTTTTTGACACCCTCCAGTATTTCTCCCTCCTTAATATTTAATATTTATTAAATTTTTATACCGCTGTTCTCCCGAAGGACTCAGGGCGGTGTACAGGGCAATAAATATCAAAATGTAAATACAAAAGTTAAAAAAGAGTTAAAAAGAATTAAATAATTATGCCCAATATAATACAATACTAAAAGTGTGTTAAAACTAAATCCAACCCCAAACCCATCAGACCAGGCCAGATTGTTCAAATAAATAAGTTTTTAGATCATGTCGGAAGGAGCGAAGGTCGGGGGCCATCCGGAGCTCAACCGGCAGGCGGTTCCACAGGTCTGGCGCGCCCACAGAGAAGGCCCTCCCCCTGGGGGTCACCAGTCGACATTCTCTGACCGGTGGCACCCTGAGGAGGCCCTCTCTGTGGGAACGCACAGGGCGGAGGGAAGTTGACGCCGGCCGCAGGTGTTGCCGTAGGTAATCCGGACCCATGCCATGTAGGGCTTTGTAGGTCATTACCAGCACCTTGAAACTCACCTGGAGGGCAACCGGCAGCCAATGCAGCTCGCGGAGCAGAGGTGTAACATGGGAGTATCGGGAGACCCCCACCACCACTCGCGCGGCTGCATTCTGCACCAGTTGAAGCCTCCGGGTGGTCCTCAAGGGCAGCCCCATGTAGAGAGCGTTGCAGTAGTCTAAATGGGAGGTCACGAGCGCATGAGTGACTGTGCGTAGGGTATCTCAGTCCAGATAGGGTTGCAACTGGCGCACCAGGCAAACCTGGGCAAAAGCCCCCCTGGTCACGGCCCCTATGTGATCTTCAAAATTGAGCCGTGAATCCAGGAGGACGCCCAAGTTGCGAGCCCTATCAATGGGGGGTAACACCTCACCCCCCATCGTTAAAGATGGAATAGTCTGGTTGACCCGAGATGCCGGTATGCACAGCCACTCAGTCTTGGCAGGATTGAGTCGAAGCCTGTTCCTCCCCATCCAGACCTGGACCGCCTCCAGGCACCGGGACATCACGTCGAGGGCATCACTGGGGTTGAAATAAAAAGCTGGGTATCATCAGCGTATTGATGATACCCAACTCCAAAACCACGAATGATCTCACCCAGCGGTTTCATGTAGATGTTGAACAGGAGAGGCAAGAGGACCGATCCCTGAGGAACTCCACAAACAAGGGGCCTCAAGGTCGACCTCTGCCCTCCTGCCAACACCGACTGCGAACGTCCCTGGAGATAGGAGGAGAACCACTGTAAAACGGTGCCTCCCACTCCCAACCCCCTGAGGCGCCGCAGCAGGATACCATGGTCGATGGTATCGAAAGCCGCTGAGAGGTCTAATAGGACTAGGACAGAGGAACAACCCCTGTCCCGAGCCCACCAGAGATCATTCACCAGCGCGACCAATGCCGTCTCCGTGCTGTACCCGGGCCTGAAACCCGATTGGGACGGGTCTAGATAATCCGCTTCATCCAGGACCAGAGGGAGCTGATGCGCCACCACGCTCTCAACAACCTTCGCCAAAAAGCGAAGGTTGGAGACCGGACGAAAGTTATTTAATACAGCTGGGTCCAGGGCAGGCTTCTTGAGGAGGGGTCTCACCACCACCTCCTTCAAGGAGGACTAGTGACTGGTCGAAACAGGAAAACCTTAAATTTAAAGTGGATCGGCACGCCAGAACAGCGTCTGATTCACACGACCCGCTGAACCCATCTGTCCAGACTGACTTCTTGACCCATTTGGTGAGGCCCAAGCCACTGTGTCAGTTTTTCTCAAGCTCAACAACTCTATGAGGCGAGGACTTCAACTCCCAGAATTCCCCAGGCCAGTAGTGCCTTTCGGGGGATCAGTCGTAACTTCGAACTAAGCAGCCAGTCCTAACTTGAGGACTAGGTGTACTGCTGCTGCTGCTGCTGCTGCTGCTGCTTTGACTTTAAAAGTAGATATCTCTCCGACAGATAGCCCTCGACTTAACAACAGCTCGTTTAGTGACCGTTCAAAGTTACAACGGCACTGAAAAATGTGACTTGCGGCCGTTTTTCACAGTCACAGCCTTTGCAGCTTCCCTCATGGTCACGTGATCAAATTTCAGGTGTGCTTGGAAACTGGTTCATACTGTTGTGATTCAGGGCCAGCCTGTGGGTCCGGCAGCCGGCTCGGATGTCTCGGATGACTCAGACGAGGGGGAGGAGGAGGGTGTTGAAGACGAACTTGCTGATGATGGCTTGGAGGCTTCGCAGAGCCCCCAGCCAGGGCCCTCTTCTCAGCTGCGCGAGCCCGACAGTGCGGATGATGATGACCCACAGCTGGCCCTGTTCAAGGACGCCCGACGCAGGAGGCAGTCAAGCAGGAACAAGCAGAGAAAGGCTGTGGGACTCCTCGGAAGGAGGCACAGGGAGGCCACGCCCTGAACTCTAATAAAGGGAGTGTTTGGGGAAGGGCTGGTTGCTGAAAGCAACCGCTCCGTTTGAGGATCACAGTTCCAGTGTTTTGTTTCTTGTTCTGTTGTTTGTGTAATAAATCTTGGCAGATGCCTTCCAGCTTCAGACGCTCTCCAGCCTCTGCCGTTTGTACAGGGGTTGCCTTTCTGCAAGGCCGGTAGCAGGCTGGTTCAGAACACATACTTAGGACCACCACTGGGCCCAAAATTTCCATTGCTAAACAAGACAGCCGTCAAGTGCATTTTTTGATCCATTTTACGACCTTTCCTGCCACCGTTAAGTGAATCCCTGCAGTGGCTCAGTTAGTAACACGGTCGTTAAGTGAATCTGCCTTCCCCCGTTGACGTTGCTTGTCAGGAGGTCGCAAAAGAGGATCACGGGTCTCCGGGGACACTTAGACCGTCGTAAGTCCGAGTCAGTTGCCACGTGTCCCCGAATTTTGATCATGTGACCACGGGGGAATGCTGCGTCGGTTGCAGGGGCGAGAACTGGTTGGGAGTCACATTTTTCAATGCCGTTGCATAACTTTGAACCGTCACTAAAGGAGTCGTCGTAACTCGAGGACTACCTGTCGCGTGCTACAATTCCCATCAATCTCAGACGCCACAGAAATGGGATGCAAGACATGGAGAAGCCTAATCTGGTCTTTTTTTTTTTTTACCATTTCATACCCAGGAATATTTTATTTATGGAATCCTTTATGAATCCCCTTGCAGTGCAACAGGGGCCTCCGTGGGGAGCCGACAAATTAAACCATGTTAAACAAGCTCATGAATAATATCATAAACATATTAGAATTACATAATTAATCAAAAAATAGTATCATATTTATGAGCCCTCCAATGGCACCTCTGCAGGGATATAATTTTTAAAAGGGCAGCAGGGAAAATTGAGGACATAAAAAGAAAGCATTTGGGGGTCTCTTTCAAAGAGGCTTTTTTCCCCCCCTTTGCGGGGCTAAAAATTAAGTTTTTTTTTTAACTGTCTCAAAACCCACTTCTGGGTACAGACACGCAGGAGCAGGTTAAATGCACACAAGCCACAAGCTATGTGAATTATGGGCAGTCCTCCACTTAATGTCCATTTGTTTAAGGACTGTTCAAAGTTACGGCGGCACCGAAAAAGCCACTTGCGCCTGGTCCTCGCACTTACGACCGTCAAAATTAGGGTGCCTGGCAACTGGCATGTATTTATGAGGGCTGCAGCATCCTCAGATCTGGTGGCCACGGAAAACATGACTGAAAACCGATCCTCACAGTTACGACCGTAGCAGCATGCCCGTGGTCGCATGATCGAAACTCTGCCTCGTATTTATGATGGTTGCAGCATCCTGGGGTCACGTGATTCCCCATTTGCAACTTTTTCAACTGGCTTCTGATTAGCTTATCAATTGGTGATAAAAATTGGTGATAAATAAGGTAACAAATCTGGGCAGACCCACTTAGCAACTTCCTTGCTTAGCAACGGGAATTGTGACCGATATTTCCTTGGCTAAGCACAGCCGTTGTTAAGTAAAGCATGCCTGATGTTAAGGCCTTTCCTGCCACAGTTGTTGAGCGAATAGTTGCAGTTACAAATTCCTGGTGATTGGCGTAAAGTCACCCAGTCAGCTTTCATGGTTAAGTTCTAGAACTCACCGTCTCCTGGTGATTGGCCCAAAGTCACCCAGTCAGCTATCATGGCTAAGGCGGGGCTAGTACTCATAATCTCCTGTTGATTGGCGCAAAGTCACCCAGCCGGCTATCATGGTTAAGGCAGTACTAGAACTCACTGTCTCCTGGTGATTGGACCAAAGTCACCCAGCGGGCTTTCATGGTTAAGACAGTACTAGAACTCACTATCTTCTGGTGATTGGCGCAAAGTCACCCAGCCCGCTTTCATGGTTAAGGCAGTACTAGAACTCACTGTCTCCTGGTGATTGGCGCAAAGTCACCCAGCCCGCTTTCATAGTTAAGGCAGTACTAGAACTCACTGTCTCCTGGTGATTGGCGCAAAGTCACCCAGCCCGCTTTCATGGTTAAGACAGTACTAGAACTCACTATCTTCTGGTGATTGGCGCAAACTCACCCAGCCCGTTTTCATGGTTAAGGCAGTACTAGAACTCACTGTCTCCTGGTGATTGGCGCAAAGTCACCCAGCCGGCTTTCCTGCCTAAGGTGGGACTAGAATTCACCATCTCTCAATTTCTAATTTGGCGCCTGAACCAATAGACAAAATATTACCACAGTTGCAACTGAAGCTCTACTCCATTTTGCTTTCTACCCTCTATCGCTACTGTTCCAGGTTTAATGAGGACTAGCCCCACAAACAAGCCAATCGACAGCTCTTCCGAAGCCTTGCTCCTTTCCCTCCACAGGCAGAGGCGAACCACTTGACAACGGAGTGTCAAAGCGCATGACGGATGTGGGGAGAAATGCCACAGATCAAAATGGCAGCGCGATCTCGTCAAAGCTCTTCAGGCAGATTGTTGTTGCTGTTCTTTTTTTTTTAAAAAAAAATGGTTTGTGTTGTCAGTAACATCCATCACATCTGCCTGAGACACCGACATCATTGATTTGATTTTTTTTTTATAGCGGTATCTTCTGGAGCCCCAATTTTCTGGAACTTCCTGCTTTTAAGATAAGCTAAGCTTTATTGTCACTTTTTCTTGTCAACACCGTGGCACACCTTAACAACTCGTTTTTGTGAGTTCTTTATCAAAACCGAGGCTCAGAGGTCAGGAAGATAAGACACTGGGGGGGAACAGGGAGAGAAAAATGCCAAACTTGCTTGTAAAATGCTTCCTTGGGGTTACAGATAATCCTAGACTTACAAGCGTTCATTTAGTGACCATTCAAACTTACGACAGCAGTTTTCACATTAACGACCGTCGCAGCATCCCCATTGCTCACGTGATCAAAATTAGGGTGCTTGGCAACTGACATGTACTTATGACTGTTGCAGCGTCCCGGGGGATCAGGTGATCCACTTTGGCGACCTTCTGTCGAGCAAAGTCCAGGGGGGAAGACAGATTCCCTTAACGACCGTGTTACTAACACAGCAACTGCAGTGATTCACTTAACAACGGTGGCAAGAAAGGTTGTAAAAAATGGAGCAAACCTCACTTAATAATTGTCTTGCTTAGCAATGAAGATTTTGGGTGCAATTGTGTCTGTATTTTTCTCCAGAGCGGAATATTATCCTGTTTTTTTTTTTAAAAAAAATTCCCACCAGGATGCCTTTGATTTGTTAAAGGAGCAACTGCTCTGAGCATAGGTAGTTCCCCAAGTTACGACTATAAATCAAGCTTGCCCATTATGGTCGTAAAATGAGTCGGTCATGTGACCAGCCTGATTTTACTTTACTTTTCTTTTTTTTTGTGGCTGTCTTTAAGCAAACATGGCAGTCGTAAGTGCACAGTTAGCTATGGCGTCATTTTGCCGACAAATGAACTGTCACTTTGGGGCAAAACCGTCGTAAAACAGAGCCATGTCACTGTGGGACGCTACAAATGGCTGTGTTGCCCGAAGTGTTTGTCACATCACTATAGAGAAGGAACTGGCCATTATAACTTTGGATCGGGGTCTTAAGTCCCCATATTAAGATTAAAAGGGAAGTTGTTGTTTTTTCTTTCTAGGTATGTTGTAATTTTGAAGATTCACTAAACGATCGGTCGTAAGTTGAGGACCACCTGTATTTCTTTCAAAGGACAAAACAGCAGAACCTGGGGGTAGTGGGAAGGGGCTGGGTGTATTAATTTGTGTTCATGTAGTGAAAAGGAGGGCAGGACGAACATCCCACAATTCAATGCACGATAACAATAACAATAAAAATAAGAAGAAGAAGAAGAAGAGGAGGAGGAGGAGGAGGAGGAGAGTTGGAAGGAACCCTGGAGGTCATCTAGTCCAACCCCCTGCTCAGGCAGGAAACCCTATACCACTTCAGACAAATGGTTGTCCAGTCTCTTCTTAAAAACTTCCTGTCTTGGAGCATTCACAACTTCTGGAGGCAGGCAGTTCCACTGGTTAATTGTTCCACTCTATCCCTCACTACATCACTATTCCAATTTTGGCACAGGAATTTCTCCCGTGGGACGTGGAAGATGCCAGCCCACCACCATGCCAGCCCCTTGCCACGAGAAAAACCGACTCACAAATACCTCAAGAACGGTCAATTCCCAAGCTCCCCGAAAACAGAGCAGAAAACCAGAAGCCTCTTTTTTATATATATTATTTCCCGTAGGGGACGAAACCGTCCCGGGACACCCACCGGGGGGGGAGGGGAGGGGGGAACGTGTCGCGAAACCGCATTTTACCTGATCTGACGGGACGGCTGCATCTTCCCCCGCCGTGGCAAGGAGCGCCTTGCTCCGGTGAAGATCGGAGGCGTCCACTTTGATGAGACGGTGCTTGGGCGAGCCATATTTCCCTTCCAGATTGCCGCTGCAGCCGCCCCCCCCTTTATTCGGCGAGCCCCCGGGATCTGGATCGGCTTTGCCTTCCCCGTCTTCGTAGGGATCCTCGAAGTCTAAACTCTTCTGGGCACGGTACGCCTTTAAGATGTCGCTCTCGGTGTAGTCTGGCTTGGGGGGCTGCGGGGGAGACCTCCTGCTCCCAAAACTGAGATAATCCTTAAACCATTTGGCCATGGGTCCCCTTTTAAGCCGGAGGTCGGTGGCGGCTGGGCCCCCAAATTGCCTGCGGCGGCGAACAAGCCAACTATGATCGGAAGGCAATCTTCAAATCCTCCCGGTGGGGATTGGGATCTGTAATCCGGATTAGCTGCTATCCATCACTGCTCCTGATGTGAAGGAGGAAAGGGAAGCGGAGCGGTTATCTCACCCGGTATACCGAGTAGGCAGTCCTCGACTTACCACCGTTCGTTTAGCGAACGTTCCAAGTCACGACGGCACCTGAAAAAGAGGGACTGACAGCTCTTTTTCACACTTACGACCGTTGCCGCATTCCCCCGTGGGTCACGTGATCAGAATTCAGAGGCTTGGCCACTGGCTCCTATTTATGACGGTTGCAGGGTGCCTGGGTCCACGTGATTCCCCCTTTTGCGACGAGCCAAGCTCAACGGGGGAGGCCCGATTCCACTTAACGACCGGGTTCCTCATTTAACAACCAAAGTGATTCACTTAACAAGTGTGGCAAGAAAGGTCGTAAAATGGGGCGACGCTCACTTAGCCGTCTCCCTCAGCCCTGGAAATTTGGGGCTCCTTTGCCGTCGTAAGTCGAGGACTATCTGTAATATTGCTGGAATTCTACAAATTTTTTTAATGTTTTTTTTTCTCCCCATCTCCAGTAACCTAAGCTTACATTTCATGGAATAAATTGCTCATAGTTTGGCAGGCAGGAATCTCACATCGCTGAAGCTAGAGAGCTGTGATTTTAAGCAAGCCTGACAAAGTGAATTTAGGCAAGCTATTAATTTTGCCTTTCTTTGCCTGATCCAAGTCTTCAATATAAAATAGCAACTTTTGGCCTACCTCCCCACACAGTCGTAGGAAATATTGCCATAAATTGCTGTGGCCCATTTAGGGGGTCTTTTTGCACTGAGGAAATATTTGCACAGATGGAAAATATATATCTAAGACTAATAAGCAAGACTGGATAAGGATGTGGAGGGTTGTTTTTTTTCCCCCCGCTTCAAACCTCTACAGAGCAATGCACGAAACCAGATTTTGCTTTAAACTAGCCAGACCTATCCAGTTTGGGCAATGCCAGTCTGGAAATATTGTGGGACAGTCCTTTTATATTTTATTTTATTTCTCAAATCCAGGCTACCTTATAAGAGAAACTCTGGAGACTGCACCAAAAAAAAAGGCATTTATTATTTCAATTCCAGAAAGCTACTTTGTCATGGTGTGAAGACAAATGTGTGGCCTACCTCACTGGGTTGTTGATATGCTTAATCAATAAACATTTTCCGTGGTATATCGTAAGAAAAGGACTAGGGGTGACAGGATAGCAGTCATCCAATATTTAGGGGGCTGGCACAGAGAAGAGGGGGGTCAACCTATCCTCCAAAGCGCCCGAAGGCAGGACAAGAAGCAACGGATGGAAACTGATCAAGGAGAGAAGCAACCTGGAATTAAGGAGAAACTTCCTGACAGTGAGGACAATTAACCAGTGGAACAGCTTGCCACCAGAAATGGTGAATGCTCCAACCCTGGAAGTTTTTAAGAGGAGACTGGACAGCCATTTGTCTGAAATGGTATAGGGTTTCCTGCCTGAGCAGGGGGTTGGACTAGATGACCTCCAAGGTCCCTTCCAACTTTACTATTATGATTATGATTAAATTTTCTGACAATGAGAACAATTAGCCAGTGGAACTACCTGCCTCCAGAAGTGGTGAATGCTCCAACCCTGGAAGTTTTTAAGAGGAGACTGGACAGCCACTTGTCTGAAATGGTATAAGGTTTCCTGCCTGAGCAGGGGGTTGGACTAGAAGACCTCCAAGGTCCCTTCAGATACTCTCTATTCTCTATTCTATTATTGTATTGATTCATCCAACAGAAATTATCTTTAGACTGGTCATTCTCTGGATGATTCAGAGTCTAACCACGGACAGTTACTGTTGATGTTATTATTATTGCTATTTTTATTAACACTAATAATAATAATTAAAAGCCTGCCTTGGCTTGTGTCATTCATAGTGGAAACAGCTTTGGCTCTTAGACTTTATTTTATCCTTATGAGAAAAACTTAAGCATTAAACAAATCCTTTATAACCCCATGGCCCTATCCTTAACAAAATATTAAATTGCATTTTGGTAGCCTGTGTTTTTGGCTACATGTCCCCCCACTTCCCAGCTCCCCTTTAAAGGGATTTGGTACAGTGGGGATATTTACTTTGAAGTTTTCCTCGGAAATCCATCTGGCTAAGCGAACGAAAGTTCAACCCACAAAGCTTAGGGGATTGCAGGGGGGGGGGGAAAGCAAAATCTTCAAAAGATGCTATTCTTACCCAAATGTCTACCTGATATGTTCACGCTCCTGCTGAACATGACATGGCTCACATCCCAGTTGTTGTTTTGTTTTTTTTAAAAAGTGTGAGTTGAAATTCAACATAAGGACGTAAAAAGACTGCCCAGACTTTTTCAGATTCGGATCGAAAGATAATTTTGTTCTTCCCTGCCAATCCAACCTACCTCACCTCAAAAAGACCTTCCTTTTTAAAAAAAATTAATCCCAATCTTGCCAAAGGTTTTGAGTCGTGAACTGGACAGGGAAAACACTTTTTTAAAAAGCCGTTTCAGAAACGGAAAGGGAAGGGAAGGGAAGGAAAAGAAGTAAATAGATGGAGAAGGGAAGGGAAGGAAAAGGAAAGGAAAGGAAAGGAAAGGAAAGGAAAGGAAAGGAAAGGAAAGGAAAGGAAGTAAATAGAGGAAGGGAAAGGGAAAGGGAAAGGAAAGGAAAGGAAGTAGATAATGAAGGAAAGGAAAAGAAGTAAATAGATAGTGAAGGAAAGGAAAGGAAAGGAAAGGAAAGGAAGTAAACAGATGGGGAAGGAAAAAAAGTAAATAGATGGAGAAGGGAAGGGAGGGGAGGGGAGGGGAAGGCAAGGGAAGGAAAGGAAAGGAAAGGAAAGGAAAGGAAAGGAAAGGAAAGGAAAGGAAAGGAAAGGAAAGGAAAGGAAGTAAACAGATGGGGAAGGAAAAAAAGTAAATAGATGGAGAAGGGAAGGGAGGGGAGGGAAGGGAAGGAAAAGGAAAATAAAGGAAAGGAAAGGAAAGGAAAGGAAAGGAAGTAAACAGATGGGGAAGGGAAGGGAAAGGGAGGAAAAGGGAAGGAAAGGAAAAGAAGTAAATAGATGAAGGAAAGGGAAGGGAAGGAAAGGGAAGGAAAGGAAGTAAATAGTGAAGGAAAGGAAAGGAAAAGAAGTAAGTAGATGGGGAAGGAAAGGAAAGGAAAGGAAAGGAAAAGGAAAAGGAAAAGGAAAAGGAAAAGGAAAAGGAAAAGGAAGTAAATAGATGGGGAAGGAAAGGAAAAGGAAAGGAAGTAAATAGATAGTGAAGGAAAGGAAAGGAAAGGAAAGGAAAGGAAAGGAAAGGAAAGGAGAGGAGAGGAGAGGAAAGGAAAGGAAGTAAATAGATAGTGAACGAAAGGAAAGGAAAAGAAGTAAATAGATGGGGAAGGAAAGGAAAGGAAAGGAAAGGAAAATTACGGCGGGAAGAGAAGGGAAGGCAGAAAAAAAAATCCACTTACCGGAGTCTCCTGCCCGGATCCGAAGGAAATTCAGCGGGAACCTGGGAGGATAAAATCGAGATTTCATCCAGAAAAACTCAGCGCCTCGCCCGCCGTCCGTCGCCTTCCCAGAAGCGGCGCTCCGCTCGTTTCCATCCGCTTCTTGCCAATCCTTCTCCGATGGCTGATTTTTTTTTAAAAAAAAATACATATACATATATACACACACACATACATATAACACACCCTTCCGCGGTGGTGATAAAGTTCAGCCTCGGCTCTTCTGCGGGGCTGTTTTCCAACGAAACGATCCGCTCAGGGGCTTCAAAGGACAAATCTCTTTTTTTCCCCTCCCTCCCTCCTTCCTCCCCCCTCCCCTTTGTTTGCAACTGATCGCTTTGCTACAGTTTCGGGCAAATTGTTGTTTTTTTTAAAAATAATAAATAAATAAATAAATAAATAAATCCACAAGATCGCGAAGGAGAACTCGTCTCCCTTCTCGATCCTTGAGGCTGATCGGAGGGGGGGGGGGCTTCAATTTCTTGAAAGGCAGAAACGAACGGATGCAAAAAGCCCGCTTTCTCCCCCCCACCCCACCCCACCTCAACGCCCCCCCCACCTCCACTCGCCAGTCTGTCACACACACACCCCTCGCATAAATCAAGCTCAAAAGCCCCCCCACCCACCCCCACCCACCCCTCCACCCCCATCCCCCCCCCAACCGACCTTGGCTGGCTTTCTTTGCAAAGAAGAAGATTCGGAAAACTGAAAGGGCAAAACTTTCACTGCCGGGGGGAGGGGGCGGAGGGAGGGAAAGTGGGGGGGGGAGGAAGGCGTCCCCATCTCTCCCCCTCCCTTCTTATTTCGCCCCTTCCCCTTCAAAAAACAAAAAAAACCCAACCCTTTTGAGGAAGGGTCCCTGCGGCTTCCCTTTGCCCCTTCCTCCCGGTTCAACCGTTGCGATTCAGCACGAATGTTTTGCAAAAGGGGGGGGCGCGTTTGCAGCCTGCCCTCTCCCCCCCCCCACACACACACACACCACCCCGCACCTTTCCCGGGGTTGCAAAAAAAGAGAAACGTCGCCGGGACCTTTCCTGGGAACAGCCTGGATGTGGGTGTGTGGTGGTGTGTGTGGGGGGTCGTGTTGGGGGGCGAGAGAGAGGGGGAAGAGAAGGGGGGGAAGAG